>NW_023495200.1:0-117648 GCF_904425465.1 Colossoma macropomum | reverse complement strand
GAACTGACCCTCATACACACAGAATAACACACATATAAAATGAAATCACTTACACAAATTGACATGCACAAACACACAAAAGACAAAAAAACGACAAACACACACACACAAACACACACACACACTTTAAAAGTAAGAAATCACACACACTCACACAAACTCACACACAAACATGAACAAAAACAAACTAATAAAATATTAAAATATCTTCAGCCTCTTTGTTCTTTATTGTTCCTATGATCCGTTGTTCAGATGTTTTATTGAACACCCTGCTGAGAGAATACAGGCTTTATTAGAGGTGTGGTTTATTTAAAGGCTCCAGATCACAGAAAAGCTTTTTCCTCACTTTTGAAAAATAAATGAGTTTGATGTTGTTTAGAAACACTGCTGCAGTTTCAGACGTCCAGCAGTCCATACAGTCCAAACATGGACAACAAGCTGCAGTCCATTCATGTATGTATCCACCTATTCAGCCTACAGCAGTTTAGCCCCGGCCATTCAAAACTGAATTGAACTGGTTTTTGAACGATGCACAATACAGGACAGCCAATCACAGCAGAGCTTATTTACATACATATCAGTAATAAAGGCACTGTAACAAAAGCAGCCTGTTTGGTTGTAAGGAGTAAAGAGAGGCTGGAAAACATGAAGAAATGAATTATGTAGAATATTTAACAACAAAATCAAACTCCAGATCGTCTATCAGGAAAACGCTGACCGATCACATGATCAGAGGAGTGAAGGAACTAGATACCTTTAAGTACATGTACTTCAGTACAATACTGTGGGGGTTTTTTATCAATGTGGGAACAAACTGAAAGAACAGTTTATAGAGGAAATGGTTCTATTTAGAACTATGAATCTTATATAGAACCGTTATTAAAGGGTTCTTTGGATGGTGAAATGGTTCCTCAGATTGATGGAGAATGTGTTGAATATGGTTCTATACAGCACCAAAAAGCATTCTGCTACTGTTACGATGTCAAAGTTGTATACGATTGCAGAACCCTTTCTGGTGCTACATAGAACCACTTTTTCTTTTCTTAAAAGAACCTTACACATGTTCTCCATTAATCTGAAGAACGACTTCGTCCTTAAATGGTTCCTTGGATGTTGAAAAGATTCTACAGATTAATGGTTCCAGCTTCAACTCTTGAGGAACAGGCGCTTGCAGAGGGAGGTAGAGATTGACTGTGCGTATGTGGTTCCTGCGTTCCAGCTTCAACTCTTGAGGAACAGGCGCTTGCAGAGGGAGGTAGAGATGGACTGTGCGTATGTGGAGTTGAAGCTGGAACGCAGGAACCACATCCGCACTACAGTAACAGTACTTGTACTTGAGTAGGGATTTTCAGTCCTCTGTACTCCTCTGAATACTGGCCAGCACAGACGTCTGTTAGCTGGCGTAACAGAACTGGAGGTTCGTGTTCTCCTCCGAGTGCGTTTAGCTGCCCAATGACGTTTCACGTGACTCAAGGGAAGCTTGTGTTTGCCTTTGTCCTCTTTGGTATCATGTGACTGGGGGAGTCCCACCCATATGGAGAAAAGATATATTCAAGATACATTCAAAATGGCCAAAAAAGTGTTTGTTAAATCTGTTTTTAAAAAGCTCTCAGTTCTATTTATTATTATATGTGTTCAGTTGTGTGTAATGAAGGTTACAGATGTAACTAAATGTACTGACTTCTGTGATCTGCACTGTATTTTACAGTAACCATGTACATCTGCAGTGAGACTCTCACACACAATGTATTTCACATAAACAAGATACCAGATCATAACTGCATTTCACAGAGTATCAATACCTACATCACTCGCTTCTGTCCTGTTAAAGGATCATCTGATCAGAGTTAAAATGAAGATACTGGAACCCAGATTCATTTCTAAAGGGATCAGACAGTGAAGAGCATCAGACAGGATTTTGGTTCTCATACATTTTCAGTGGATTTTCACACATTTATGCTCATCTGCTGCATTTCTATGTGTAATATTTCCCCATAAACGTATGTTAAAATATATTTGGTTAATATGGCTAAATATTCTGAAATACATGTTAGTGTTCGCTGTGCAAAATGTACATAAGAACAAAATACAATGATGTGCAAATTATTTAAACCCTGAAACTGAGAAACTCAGTTGACAACAAAAGGGCTGGTAAAGTTGTGTAATGCTAAAAAAAAACACCTGGTGGTTAATCGGCAACAGGTCAGTATTGATTGGGTACAAAAAAGCTTCTCAGAGAGGCTTTCAGAAGTAAAGGTGAGGAGGGGTTCACCACTCTGTGAAAGACTCTGAGTTTAACTGTGAGGAGATGAGAGAGAGAGAGAGAGAGAGAGAGAGAGAGAGAGAGAGGATGAAGGAGATTTGATGTTGTTTTAATTATTAGTGTGAAACAGAAGAATGAAACAAAGGAGGTTTGTGCAGTGTGTAATAAAACTCCTGGCGGTCAGACTCCAGCTGAGTTTCACTGCAGTCACTGCATTGTTTTATTCACTCTGAAAGGGAGCTAAAGGGCTAAAGCTAACCTCTTGACATTTTTTCTCTTGCTCTGTTTGAAATGAATTCACAGTATCTTGCTCCAGCTTCTAAAACCTTTAAACTGATACATCCTAAACTGTCAGGAACACCAGGTTCCATGCGTTTCTCACCCTAATAATAAAAACAGACCTCTTTGTCTGTTTGTGAATGTCTTTCACTCCAGTGTCTTACCTGTCCCAACACCAGGCAGGGGAATAGCACCTACGGCCTTACTGCCATCACCATCATCACCATCACCACTATTATCATCTCTCATCATCATCATCATCATCATCATTATTACCATCACAATCATCACATCATCAACATCATCATCTTCACATCACCATCATCACCATGACCACTATTATCATCACTCATCATCATAATTATTACCATCACATCATCATCACCATCATCACTATTATCATTGCTCATTATCATTATTACCATCACAATCATCACATCATCACCGCCATCATTGCCATCACAACCATCACATCATCATCACCATCATCTTTACCATCACAATCATTACATCACCACCACCACCACCATCATCATCATCACAATCATCACATCACCATTTTCAATTTGACGAGAAGTTTTTGTTGTTTTGCAGAAAGAAAAAACATTCATGTTTTGTTTTTGTCATTTTTGATCTTTCAACAAACAGATAAACGTCAGAAGTGCAGACTCAAACCTGTTGATACAAAATATAAATGTAATATAAATGTAATTCATTACACAATTTAACATTAATGTTATTAATTATGCAATTACATAAAATAATTATGCCCATCAACAATAATAACTCTTACATTTGCAAGTGTAAACAAGTGCAGAGATATCGGCATACATGGATTAAGTTAAGCTGTATGTGTGCCTATTGAAACACATGGTGTGCCTGAATATGTTTACATGTGTTTTTCTTTGAGCCAGTCACTGAAAACAGTTCAGAAGACATTTTATAATAAAAAGTGATTTATTCTTCAGTGGCTGCTCAGTTTCTCACATACAGGAGGAACGAGTCCAGCAAGTCCAGCTCTTTCCTGTATTATAAGGTTTCACCTGTATGTGTAATTACAACAGGAAAGGAGCTGTTCTCATCCTGAAGACCTTCACTTGTAATAGAACAGCAGCAGACGTCCACCTCTAAAAGCTCCCTCGCACAAAGTTAATACATGAAATGGTTATGAATTCACTGCCTGATGACTGAGACACTGTTTTAGGATAGTTTGGAGAAGATTTTGGCCCTAAACTTCATTCATGGTGGAGGGATACATAATATGCAGGGCGATGTGAGGCAAAATAGTCCCCAACGAAAACTTACGATTCCAGATTTACCACTATTTTCCATCATCAACATTCCACATATAAACTCAGAAGACTCGTGTAGGTTCACTGGTGTTTTGGATAGTAAATAAAATGTCTATATTTGTGTTGTAGTCATGGCAACACCTGGTTCCTGTCACCACCACTGTAAAGACATCTGAACCATTTCACACCAAACCACTCTGAATCACTCTGTTTACATCTCAACACTGAATAATAATAATAATAATAATAATAATAATAATAATAACTTATTACCAATATTTATAACAATAATAGTAACAGTAATGGAATTAATAGTATATAGTATATCGCTGTTGTCGGAGCAAAACCTTGTATGTCCAAAATGGTAACTTTACAGGAGAAGGAAAAAACATATTTTTCTTTAAATGTAAGTCAATGGAACCAGACGTCTTTCCAAGTCATTTTGGGCCAATTCATTATGAAATTTACACATAAGGTAATTTATACCTTATTTATACCTGGTGTATAAACACCTATTAAAAATGCTATGAACCACTTATGAATGTTGTCTTGCATGTCACTTTACTATATGGACAGTGAATTACTCATAAATATGAACAGTCAATCAACTTAAAGTCTCAAACTTTGTGTGGTCAGGTACATAATAACTTATCCACTCCATTCAGTCTCTATCCATTCATGCAACATGCACTTTAGTGAGGATAACATGACTTCCATCACTTTTGTGGTAAAGACAAAGAAAAGCAAATTTATAAAGGACATTTCTTACAAAATTATCAGCACCCTGAGTGAGGAAAGTCAAAGAGCCACCACTCGATTGTACTTTGAAGTAATGCAAAAAAGGAATCATTCCTTGTGATAACAGTGCTTGTCACATTTAACCTCAGTTACACAGGATAACCAATGCACAGTTATACTGGTGCCTTCTCCAAAACCAGAACATCACTAGACATAAAACCTCCACAGTAATTGGGATAACAGCGTTAACATTTACCCCAAGAACGTTAAACTTAGATTAGAACAAAAGTTGAAAGTCTAGGCAAAAAGTGTCAAAGCCAGGTCATTTTTATGCTGGCAGTCCAGAAATGAGGAGTTTCAGTGAAAATAAAAAAGTTATTCAAAATGAAAAATGAGGACTTTTATTTTGAAAAACATCTTTCAGTAAAATGACATTGTAGTCCATATTAATATCATGTAAAACATGTATAGTTTATGAATGTTGATTTAAGCATTCATGAACGTGTTATGAAGCGTTTATGTAAGGTGATATGAATGTGTTATGTGGACACCCTTCAAATAAAGTGTTACCATAAGTTCTGTATAAACTGTTTAGACAGTTAAAGCCATCACTTCAAAATGCTTTCTGGTGTAACCGTTCATACCACATACCGGTGAACACAGCTGAGCTTGAAGGCTTGTTAAATTTAGAGGACATGAGACAGAACATAGCGGCTTAATGTGACATTATTTTCTTAGAACTGTGGATCCAGACTGGCCTCCATGTTGGTCCAGAGTGTTAAATACACATGATTGCTCATGGTAAAAAGCCCAGAGCTGACATGAACTCATTCTCAGCAAGAACTACAGAGAGCTTTATTTTACATTTTTATACGTATTTTAAGTCTTATTTAATCTAATTTCAGGGAAAGAAACTTAACAGAGGAGAATTTTGACCATAAAGCCACAGTGTATGTGATAAACACAGACAATAACAGAGTCCTGATCTGATCTCAGAGCGCCACCTAGTGGTGCCACTGTAGGAGAGCCACTCATACTCGGATCAGTGAGTGTTTCTGTGGTGAACAGATCAGCTGGAAACTGATAGATGTGTTTAAACTGTTGGGATGAGTTTACTGTGGTGGTGCACAGACATGTTTAGCTGTTTTAGCTGTAAGTAATGGAGAGGATTGAGTTGGTTTAATTACACTGGAAATGTAAGATTATGGTGATAGTAAGGACTGCTGTTAAAGTGGAGCTTGTAAAGAGAAAAAGGTCTTATTTTACAAAATAAGAGAGAAATATTACTTTGTGTTCATGTAGGAAATTGTGAATATTAAGAGCCAGTTCAGAGAAATCATTTTAATACATCGTTGCTGTCGGGAGAAAAACTTGCATCTCCATTTTTGTCATTTTTCATTTTTTGACACAGGTTGAAAAAGCCATTTGCCCTTCATGTTGTGACAAAATGTCCTGATGACCGGATCAACAGAAAGTGTCCAGAATTACTGGGAAAACCTTTTTCTCTATTGACGTCCATTAAAAGTTAAGAATGTGTTTCCTTGTCCTGTAAAGTTCCCTTTTTTAGAGATGCGGTTTTGTTCTGACGACAGCGACATACAGCAAAACAATCTGTGGTCTCAGAGATTTACATCAAGACTTCAGCGTTTCAGTTTTACACAGTGTAAAATGAAGAGACTGATGTTTTGATCCATGATGAAATGGTTTATGATGAATATTGTTTGTCACCACAGATCACAGTGCAGTCAAAACATTTAGCACTTTTCAAAATGAGGAATGAGCACGAATTCAGGAAACTGTCAGTGCCTAATAATCTGTACTGAACTTACACAGCTGCACTTGTGACGGTGATTAATAAAGCATTAGACAACTAGATCACACCTTTTTATCAGCACAAACAATAAAGATAACGTATAGATATAATTATATAGATTCAGTTCATCCTCTCTGTACTGTACAGACTCAGGCTGACAGAAAAACTGACCCCAAATCTGAATAAAAACAAAACCTTTTTCCATTTCTTCCTGGTGACTAATGATGTCACACATTATATTATTGGATACATTTCTGTACTGGTGACCTGTAGGGTTGCCAAGTTGATAGAATGTCAGAATTTGCTGTAAGGTTGTGTTTATAGACTAACAGTACGTGAAGCTCTCAGTCTGTGTCAGTCTGTTTGCACTGTTTGTTATGTTTGGAAATACAGTGTATATTTCTGTTATCTTTTTAGATGGAAATGAAAGTGTTAAATTCTTGAAACGTCCAGCAGAAAACTGGACATCCAGGAGGTGCTTTTCTCAAAGTATATATATTCATTCACATCCTGAAATATATGTACACAAATTTCTTCACATGCGAAATAAATGTGCAATATAAGCCAATATATGGTCTTGATACAAAAATGCTGAAGTACAATATATGTACATATATTCCCTCATATCTAAAATATATGTGCCACATTGTGTATCAAGTCTTTTTAAAAGACAAAGACATAATAATTTATGTCATCAGAGACATCAAAGCAGTTTTGATGTTATTTATTTTCTTCCAGCTTGTAATCAAATCTTTACTGAATAAATAGATAGATGATGAGTAATAACTCTGTCAGAGTCTGATGGTCATTTGTGAAATTCTGCTTAATTAATTCATTTCCTTTGAAAGCAACAACGGTGCTTTAGAGGAAACGAGTTAGACTATAGAAAGCCCACTGAACCCAGTCAAACTCTAACACAGGATCTCAGAGATCTGTGCTTTTTCAAAGCAGATGAGCTTCACTGCACTTAAACCTGCTCTGAGTTCTTGTGAGGATGAATTTTGGTAAATCAGCAGCTACAGCGCTGCTTTATGATCTGAATCCAAATGGAAAGTTCACTACAAACATGCAGTGCTGCACTACTTCCCTAAATGTGGCTGCATGGAGGCTGGCTTTCATGAAACCCTGATTGGGTTGCCATATTGAGGGAAAACCCCAGTATTGAGCTTGATGGTGTTAACAGTGGTATTTAAGGAGGACTTATGAAGTTAGAGAAGGCAGATAAGAAACACTGTGTAGAATTTATGTTTTCTCTGTTCATGGTTTGACAAATTTCTTTTATTTGCATTTCTATGCTGCAAGCCAAAGTTTAGTAAATAACCATACACCTACACTGAAAATGGCCTGTTTTTGCACTCTGTCTTATATCATGCTCTGCTGTTCTTCACTGATCCACACGCCGATCATCACCGAAAAAACACAGGTTTACAGAAGCATACATATTATTTAATTAACATCAATAAAAATGCACTGACAATGAACATGAAGCTGCCTACGGTGGAATATATTTTAATTGAAAATAAGATATGTGAATGCTTCTCATACAATTTAATGACTTGAAAAGCTCCCACTTGAAAAACTGGAATAATTTATACACTTTTGTGAACAATTACCTGTCAGGAATTTTTTTTGTCAGTTATTTGTATAAGTTTTTTTCACAATTGACTTTAAACAATCATGTATGGGATAAATGTACAGCTCAAATTACATCTTAGAAGAATTAAACATACTGAACCTGTTCATTAAAAGTACAAGACATATACCCCGCTGGTGGACCCTGGTCATTTAAGGGGTTAAACAGGTGATCCAGGAAAAGTTGAGTCCTTTAAGAGTAAGAACCGGTCAAGACTCACCACTTTGCTAAAAAATGCATCAGCGAAAAATCCAGCGGTTTAAGAACAACGTTCCTCAGCGAGTAACTGCAAGGATTTTGGGTATTTCACCCTCTACAGTACATAATCTGACCAAACGACTGAGGGAATCCAGAGAAATGTGTGTAAAGGAAAAGGCTGAATCCACAATGAATGCCTGGGAGCTTCGACTCCTCCAACAGCACTGGATTCATCGCTTGGCCTCAGGAACACTTTGACAAACTGTTGTTAATAAACACCATCCACTCAGTGAAAGCCCTATGTAAACAACATCCAGAAACACTCTCAAAGTCAGCAGTCATCTGAACACATCTGGAAAGGACTGATGTTCAGTGGAAATGCGTGTTGTGGTCTGATGAGCCCACCTTTCTGATTGTTTTTGGAAATAATGGATGTTGTGCTCTCCAGGCCAAAGAACAAAAGGACCATCCAGACACCAGGGGGGTATTAGTGGCTCACCTGCACATCTGGGAAAGCACAAGTAACGCTGAGTGCATTTTAGAGAAACGTATGTTGCCTTTTAGATTCATCACATGAATATATAAGCCTAATATATACCTAAAACAAGTGACTGGTTACTGGCAGTGTATATACGTGAAACATTGTCCCAAAGTCAAAACCTTGATCAATAAAGGACTGATAGACACCAATATAGCTGTGTAGATATTCACAGATCAGGTGGGTTGATTTGATCCTGCTTTCTTCTCTCTATACGAGTAGTTTTGAAGTTATATGCATTGCTGTATCGATGTTGGGCCAAATAACTGAAATACTCCAGTTTTACACATAAACACATAAATACGACTGTATAAATCAAATATACCAAACTATGTTTGTGAAAATGTTCTGAAAAGTCTGAAATAGTGCTGCAAAGTCAAAACCTCCTATTTTTTGAGCTTCTTAGTGTAAAAGCTTATCAGTAAATGACTGATAATTGCCCTTCTTTTGAAAATGACCTTCCAAAGTAAAAAACATGTGTATTTCACTTACATTCACTTTCCTCACTCACAGTCTACACAAACTACGACACACTAAATAAGGCAATTTTTAACAAATTAGGCTGGTCAGTCTGAACCTGGGTCATTCAGCTGAGGGGTCAGCTTTTGAAGCTTCAAATAAAAAATCACTGCAGTGTGATATTGGGGGATTTCTGTGTGGAGAGTGACGCACCACTGACTGCAGGTGTACGTTACTGCATTACGGAACTACTGGCTGATATATGAGCTAACTACACTGCGGTCAAACCCGGTCAGCTGCAGTCAGACTTTGGCTGCAGGAGCTACAGCACAGAGATACGAGATCCACTCTTGCAGTTACACTTTTGAGTTCAACTTTCTGTTGTGCTGTCTTTTTAGCTGCCCCTAATTCTCATTGGTCAGATTTCTACTGTGTATAAACTCCACCCGCCGCTCCTGCTGAGACTCCAGAGCAGAAAGCAGAAAGATCTTCAGGAGGTGTGAAGAGATCAACTGATTTTGTCCTGATTAAGGAATTAATTTCTCTTATTACGGTTCCAGTCTGCAGTGAGAGACGGGACACATCATGAAGCCCCTGCTGCTCCTCATCTTCACTCTTCATCTCGCTTCAGCAGGTCAGTCCAAAGGCTAAAGCTGAGCTCCAGCAGTTTCCCTGCTTCTAAATCACACTGTCCTATTTATATACGTGTGAAACTCTGGGTTCTATTCTGTGCACATGAGTGATAACAGATAACAGAGTATTAGTACAGACTAATACAGTCAGACTAGTACAGACATGCTGAGAAATACTGGGAAAGTCCAGGGTAAGGTTCATTTTATTTTCACCATCCATCTTTTCAGTGCTAAAAACTCTTGAACGGACTTTGGTAGCCAGTAAAGACTTACATATTCACCACAGTCTGACCACAGAGAGTGATGAACACTTTCTTCTGCGGTTTGGGAGAAATTGAACACGCTCCTCTTTTTGTTTTAATACCAAAATCACATTTTCAGTCAGAATTTCATGAATTATTTTCTGCCCTGTGATGGACTGGCGGCCTATTCAGGGTGTTTCCTGCCTTCTGACCAGTGACCACTGGGATGGTATCTTCTTTTAGCCTTTCTTAAGGCTTGTGTTGAGGTGCTTGTTCAAAAATAAAGAGCTTCTGCCTAAAAAAAATTCATGCTATGTTTAAATATCCTCCAATCACCAGCTTCACTGGCTTCAGCTTTCACCTCATTGGAGCGTCTGGCTGGTAGTGAGGTCAGCTTTTACCAGCTTTGAACTCGAGGTCAGTAATGAGAGCACAACGAATAGCAACAATGGCAAATAGCTATGAAAACTGCTTGCGTATAACTTCTTGTTACGATACTAGGAGGGTTTTAGCTGACGTAAACATTGTAAGACATCAAATTGTAAGTCACTCTGGATAAGAGCGTCTGCTAAATACCCTAAATGTAAGGCTGAAATCAGCTTCCTATTCGCCAGCTTCTTGTTACGATGGTCATCCAGGAATGTCAATGTTGGGTTCTGCTTGGACATGAGGCACAAAGTTACTGTAAGAGTAAAATGGACAGTGTTAAGAGACTGATCTAATCTTTATCTTACAGGATTGCTGCTGTCTTTAAGGCAGTTGGAAGCTTAAAGGAGAATTCCACCATTTTTTGTGTAAACAGAGTCGTTCGGAGTGGTTTGGTGTGAAACGCTCTGTTCTAGAGAAACTCAGAGTCAGCATTGTCGCAGTGTTTTGGTAACATTTTATAACACAGCTCTGGTTAAACCGCATAACTTCCTGACATTTATTGTGTAATTCTCCAGAACTTATGGCGAAACGTTCCCTTATGAATCAGTACAGATGAAACACCTACCAGTTATACGTACTACATTAATATACTTACAGCAGAAGAAAATGAGAAACAAGAGTAACAGCTGGGGACTTTCCCACATTTACCTTTTAATTTCCCAGACATTTTTGCTCATGGCAGTTGTGACAATCACTTGGTATGCAGAGGCGTTCAGTAGGAAAGCTTCACCCACACTCCAGGGATTTATTATGCTTCTGTCTTCTACTTCACTGTGTGATTTTGAATAAGAACATGTTGAGAAATTACTCTATACTTGTGGAAGTTAGCTCCAAGCAGGCATCTTTGTCCAGCACTGCAGCAGCTCATAACAAGCAGGCTGGGGTAGAAAGAGAACTTACCTCTCACAATACACAGCTATGGAAAGCTTGCATTGTCATCTATAATATATATATATATATATATATATATATATATATATATATATATAATGTAATATGTAATCAGATCTAGCTGTCTGTGTGTTTCTTTGCTGAGCTGGATAACTGTCCATCCTGCTTCATCTGCCTTAATTGGGTGCCCCCTGCTTGCCAGCCTTCTTGGGAAGTTTGACCACCATAGAGCTTCCTGCTGTCCAATGCTGTGCAAACCTCACCTGCATGAACTGACCCTCCTGATGCTGCTGCTGCTGCACAGACTCAGTCTGTTTAATCATAGACATTGTTTCATCTGCCTCAATACTCAGAGCTCTTCTCTTATTCATGCTAACAGATCATCATTACAGGCTCTAACAGCTGTCACTGGACCACTGGTTAATCTAAATACTGCTGTCCAATCTTAGGCTGATTTTTTTTTTCTTTTAACTTTATTCAATATTTTACATTAATGGTAAAACCTTATCCTCTGTTGATATTGCTCTTGTTGTGTTTTTGTTTCGCTGCCCAGTGTTGACCAGAGGAGGGTGGGTTCCCCTTTTGAGTTTTGGTTCCTCTCAAGGTTTCCTCCTCTTGCTTTTAGGGAATTTTTCCTTTGTCACTGTCACCCTTAGCGACGTTCATAGGGACTTGGTTCTGGATTTTCTGTAAAGCTGCTTTGTGACAATGCCATATGAATAAATTTAAACTCATAGTGTCTGTATTTAATCAAGTATCTGCTGACAGTCATCTTTAATTGGTAATTGGTCTTTTCAAAACACCAGATGTTCCCATGTCTATGGCACGTGAACTGAAGACACATTCAACAGACATTTATAGAAGAGCAGTGTGGCTTTATCCATTTGTAGTGTTGGTTCAACAAAGTATCGAACATGTTTTTTTTTTCCCCCTTTCCCCCAAATGTACTCAATCACGTGAAAAATTGTTCTGGTGCTCCTGCTTTGTTGGAATGAAAATCTGCAGCCACGCCGCTCCTTTGTGGATAAGATTGTAAACCCCTGTTGAAGCACATACTGTAATCTGTCTGTACTTTAGTCCATGTTTGTAGAGAACACAAAAAAAAAATTCAAAATCTCATGTTATGTAGCTTCAGCCATCTGATATCTGTTACACACTAAGATGGTCACAGCTATCAGGATATTGTCAGTTGCATTCTGACTGGCTATATGCACGTCCTTGTGTTTTTGGGAAAAAAAACAGCCTTTGAATGGTCCTTACATGTCAGTGTAAGTGGTTCTTCACCACATAAAGTGACAGAATATATCAGACTCTCACCTCTGAGAAAGCAGGCCCATCCAAAAAGTGAACCCCCCAAGAAGCTGGCACTAAATAAAAACAACATAAATGTGCTAAAATTATTACAATATAGGCTACAATATATACCATGAAATCCACTGTCCTTGTCAGCGTAGAATGGCTGATCATCCAACACAATTAATTCCACTATTAATAGCTATTTTTTGCTCTTTGCCTTGTAACAACCACCTTGACTTATCATAAGTTTAGGGGTTACATTTATAGTCCAAGGATACACTGCTTACGATTATAGAGCTAATGTAGTACAAACAAACTCATGCACCCAAAAAAAACCCAAAATAGACTCTGTTTAACCTGCCACCCAAAATGCTTTATCTATTTAGATGCATCTGCCAAAACATACACAATTTATAATGCACAAACAGAACCCTCACACCATCAAATTTTAACAACATTCCACGCCCCTCTCCCAGTTTCTCCAAAGTCCAAAAAGTCCAAAATGCAAAAAATCGAAAAATGATTCAATCAAAAATTCAAGTCCTTAGCAATGCATTGCAAAAACAAAAAAACACAAACCAGCTGGATCTCACCGGCAATGACAGGCCTATCCCCAAGCTTCTTCCAGATCCCTGAGGGTTAATCCACTTTTCTTAGAGTCTTTTGGGTCCTTTTTTCAACATGCTTGGTCCACCAGTCTGCCAGTTCATAAGTAGAGGAATAAGAGGAAACGTTGGTGGCTTTTGTTTGTTAATCCCTTCAGGACTCACAAAACACACCAAACGTTCCTCTTTCTTGCACCGCCATCTTGTCTCTCTCCTTCCTCCTCTCTCTCTTTAACCAGGAATGCTCCTCCTGTGGTTCCTTCCTAGGAGCTCTGCCCCTTGCATTTCCAGGAAGGCTCTTAAAGGAACAGTGCTATGATGGTTCAGCAAACAATTTTATTCTGGCCCCTTTTTACCTGACCTCGAATAGCAAAACTCACACGTTTTAAATGTTAGCACATAGAAAAGTTTAACCTTGCAAGGTATTTAAGTTTTAAACCCTTTCTTTGAATTAATGTGCTACATATGTATTTCCTATAAAACACCTTTCATGTGTCACAGATCCCCCGCCCCCCCAAACTGGTAGTATTGAGGGTCTTAACCCCCAGAATAAGGTTTTAGATTACCCACATTTACAGTGTCTAACTTATCTGAGCTGTCTTGCCATTTAAGCCTATAATTAACAGGACGTACTTTCATCACTTCAGCCGGACCTGTCCACTTAGGCGCTAGCTTTGATGAAAATTTGTCAGAGGCTTTGGACTGAGGGTGTGCCCTCACCCAGACCAGATCTCCCACAAGAAATTGCGCAGGTCTCCTATGGGCATTGTAATATCTGGCTTGTCTGTGTTTGGCCACTCCTACTCTCCGCCTTACCTCCTGTGCCATCAGATTTTGTCATTCCAGTAATGAATATTGTGGTTGCTGTGGATCCAGCACTGGAGCTTGATGAATAGGCCTCTCCAATGGGCCTTTCAGTTGTCTTCCAAGGGCCAGTTCTGCTGGAGTCTGCCCGGTGGTTTTGTGGCGGGAGCTGTTAATTGCGAATCGGAACTCCGTCAACCACTTATCCCATTCCTCATGATATTCTCCCACAAAAGGGGCTATCATGGTCTTTAGGGTTTGATTAATTCGTTCAGTGAGATTGGTCTGGGGATGATAGCTGGTGATCATCTTCTGTATGACTCCCCATTTCTGGCAGAGGTCTGTGAGGAGCTGACTGGTGAACTGAGAGCCTCGGTCTGAAACCAGGTATTTGGGAACCTCCCATCTGGTGAAGATCTCGTCCCTTAGCAACTGGCAAAGCTGATGGGTTTTCCTCACAGGGAATAGCTCCGCCCACTTGATGTAGTAATCCACCACCACCAACAGGTAACCGTTGCCTCTCTTGCTCCTGGGAAACGGACCCATAAAGTCCAATCCAAGCATATATGCCGCTCAGTTCATGCAGCCTTTTCAGTAATGAACTTCAAAGTGCTGCAACCTTAGGGTCCAGCGGGTCAGCCAGGAGCTAATCTTTGGACAATTGAATGCCCAAGATAAAGCACTATGGTCAGTATAGACTTCAAACTTGGCCCCTTTCAGGTAATGGTACCATTTCTCCACGGCCCAGACAACTGCCAGGCATTCTTTTTCCGACGTGGAGTAATTGTGCTCTGCCCCTCGCAGTGCTCTGGAGGCATATGCTATTACCTTCTCACCCTCGAAAGTTTGTTGGGTTAGAACCGCTCCTAACCCTACATCACTGGCGTCAGTGTGGACCTGAAATGGCAAAGTTAGATCTGGCTGAGCCAAGACAGGCAGAGATTTCAAGGCCTGATTTAGATGGTCAAAACTCTTCTGGCATTCATCTGTCCACTCCCACTTGACCTTTTTTTTCACTTTAGGTTATTTAAGGGAGCAGCGAGGTCAGCAAAATGAGGTATGAATTTGTGATACCACCCCACAAGGCTCAGGAACCTTTGTAGAGACTTGATATCTTTTGGGATGGGATATTTAGACACTGCTATGGTCTTTTCTGGGTCAGGTTCCACTCCTTTTTCTGAGACAATGTGTCCCAGAAACCTGAACTGTTTCTTAAAGAAGCAGCACTGTCTCAGGTTCAAGGTTAGGTTCGCAGCATGCAGTCTGGAGAACACTGCATGGAGATCTTTTGAGTGCTGCTCATGACTGGTGGAGTAGACAATGATGTCATCAATGTAGACAAAGCAGACGCATCCTCGTAATTCCCCCAAAAACCCTTTCCTTCAGATGTTGGAACGTCGCTGCGGCGTTCTTTAACCCAAAAGGCATGGCCTTAAATTGGTAAAGTCCCATGGGTGTGATGACCGCGGTCTTGGCCTTGCTCTCTGGATCCATAGCCACCTGCCAGTAACCAGACAGGAGATCCAAAGTACTAAAACACACTGCTCCATGTAGTGACTCAAGGATGTCATGAATTATTGCCATTGGGTAAGCATCCTGAGGAGTCTTAGCGTTCAACCTTCTGTAATCAATACAAAAGCGATAGGATCCATCAGGTTTTCTCACCAGCACCACAGGAGAGGCCCAGGCAGACTGAGATGGCTCTATGACTTCATCTTCACATATCTGCTTTACCTGATCCTCAATAATGTTCCTCTTAAGTGGTGATACCTGATATGCCTTTTATCGAACTGGTATTTGATCCCATGTGTGCATGTAATGCTGTATTATGGTGGTTCTTCCTATCTTTGGCGAAGGCCACGCCCGGAACAGTTCCTGCATCTCTGGAGGATGGGTTCGCAAGAGAGCCTCATGGGCCTCAGACGTACCAGCTGCATCTGAATAGAAGGAAAGTAAAGGAGAAGTCATAGCTACATACAAATTCACATTCTTCCTCTGTTCTTCTGATGGTGACCAGGTCAGGTTGCCTGGGGTGCGATTCAAAAATGGAAAAAAAGTCCATCTTCCATGAATTTGCCGCTCCAGGAAGCTAATAAAAAAGCAGCAAAAATCTAGATGTGAGAGAGAGAGAGAGAGAGAGAGAGAAAGAGAAAGAGAAAAAAACTTTTGTTTTGAGCTGTTTTGTTGCCTTTGTGCTGTGAGGGTGCTTGCTGTTGTTTTGCGTCCTGAGTTCTGTGTGTTTAGCTCCGGTTTAGTTTGTGATAGACTGTGTGTAAATAGTGTCTCTGTTCACTGTGACTGTGCCGGAAGGGGGTGAGCGTCGTTTTCTTTGTATATATCTTTTTCTCCTGTTTGTCATTTAAGTTAGAGAGTTCGGTTAGTTGCCTGTCTTTTGTTTGATTTTGGTTTGCTTAGGTTAGTTAGATTTGCGGACATTCTGTGTTGAGTCTGAAAAGGAGTGGGATGACGGGATACCCCTCCTCATGTTCGCTTTCCGTGAAGTTGTACAGGAGTCCACTGGTTTTAGCCCAGCTCAGTTGGTGTTTGAACACACGGTGACACACGTGCTGATTTGAAGTCCTTGTGTAAGGAATATGCAAGCCTTTCTTCAGATGTGCCCCGACAAACCAACGTACTAAACCACGACATTGATGTTGGTAATAGTCGTCCCGTTAAACAGAACTACTATCGTGTCAAACCTGTTAAACGTGCCTATATGCGTACTGAGGTAGACTATCTGGTTAAACATGGCTTGGCACTTCCTAGTTCTAGCCCATGCAGTTCCCCAGGCCTTCTGGTCCCTAACCCAGATGGCTCTGGGTGAATGCCCTCACAGTCCCTGATTCATTTCCCTTGGCCAGAATTGAGGATTGTGTCGACAGTGTAGGGTTCTGACAAGTATGTGACTAAATTGGATTTAGTTGCCCCAGCAACATTTCAAAGACTCATGAGTTGTGTACTTCAGTCTGTGCCGAACTGTGCTGCCCACTGATTTCACCCAGCCTTTTAAAAAATAGATTCCATTTTGGACACAAAATAATCAGGAGCCCAGTTATTTCCAAAGGCTAGTATTTCCATGACGTTTAAACTGCTTCTTGTTATTCAGTTAAAGCATTTGTATATAAAGAATAGATTTGATTTACTTCAATTGCTGCTGATGAGATTCTGGTGATTTCAGTGCAGTATCCAAAAAGACTAGGTAGTTGAAATACCTTAAGCCTCATATACACTTATTAGATTATAAAAAAGGTGGACTGCACTGTATGTAGCTACCTCTCACCACATTTTTCACTGATGTCATCCAGAAACCCATCTTTTCCAACTAATGTTTCCAAAAAAATTGCTGGGTGATACAAAAAACTATTTTTTTGAACAATGTAATGCATTATGGATTTACAGTGTGATAGTGATCAGCATATGACCACATGACTAGACTGTGGGGAAAAGTGGAGATAGCATAAGATATAAAGGGCTATATATACATATGTGTATATATATATATTTTTTTTTAATAGTCATTTTGTTTTATAATATAGTTCGCAGCCCAGTTTTTGGAGATTCTGATTTTTTTATTGTTCATGCAGACGTTCTATTGGCTGGAATTCAGCTGCTCTGTTATCTTGGTTGTCGCCATTCCAACAGCAGAGATGACCGTGATGGTCAGAGAGTTTTTGTTGTTGGTGAAAGTTCGCAAAAATGGAACAGAGGACGAATAAAATAATGATGTTTACTGTTATACATGTGTTCAAATTTAATGATGTCTGAATAAATAAAGGCCTTGAGACACCTGAAGGTAACTGCTGCTCCATTTAAGGTGGACTGGGAAAATTTGAACAGGCATTAAAAGGAAAGTCGCTCCTGCTTGGCAGGAGGGTAACATTAACTTATTTTTGCTGTTTCACAGAACCAGTAGGTCAGTACTGGTTTGCCCCGTGTGCTGATGTTTGTGATAGCAAGTGGTGCTAACACCTGTAGCGATGGTTTGCTAACCCATAGCTTAGCTAACATTAGTTCCATTACTTGCTGGATTCACTCTAACGTCATGGTACTTGTGCAGTTTATAAATCTGGATAAAATGGTTACTCAAGGAACCTTGTAAATGATTGCAGGTTCCTCAGAGTCCTGTCCTTTTCAAAAAGGTTACTGGAAGCTCCCTGAAGGGTTCAGCCAGTGAGGATTTTAAGTAGAAGCTGTTCTGCAATCAGTTTCCAAAACTGCCTTTTGTTTCAGCTGCACTGACAGTCTGAGAAAACTGATCATGCTGGTTATGTGACCTCAGTAAAAACCCACACAGCATTTTTACCATGAAGCTTAAATATGAAACAGATTATTTTTGTTTCTATCATTGAGGAGTTTCATCTGCCAACTGCTGACGTTGTTAGGGTGTGGCTAATAAACTCATTCATGGGTAACAAAGCTCAGCTGATGGCCTCTTAGCCTTTAATTTACAAGCCATTATCTGGATTCAAAGATATCCTTTTACAAAATATAATAATTTAAAAAAGAAGACATGTTTAATGATATAATGTGTGTTATTGCTTCAACTGTCTTTTTCATTTGGAAATCACAGTGATCAGTTCAGGAATACATGTAAAAAACAAAAGAAAACAAAAAAGCTCTCTCAACTTAATATTATATATGATTTAATAAAGTTCAGTTCAATTTTAAGGAAGCATGGTAACGAACTTTTAAAGCTAAAACATCAGATCATTGTTGTTTTATCATTTTACAGTGCAGCAACTTTCACTTGCAGTTATGTGAGAAATAATGGAAATGATAGTTTCTTTATCTTTACAGACACCCACTCTCTGCAGTTCTTCTTAACTGGAGTCACACCGGGAACCAGCGTCCCAGAGTTCACTGCTGTCGGTCAGCTGGATGAACTTCAAGGCGGGTATTATAACAGTAACAGCAGGAAAGTGATCATACAGATAGACTGGATAAAGAACGGCAAGGATCAAGCATTCTGGGACTTGTTAACACAGACAGCACATCTTTTTCAGGGGAACTTCAAAGTCACTATAGCTGCATTAATACAGCACTTCAATCAGACTGAAGGTATGTCCCTGCATGTATATACATACATGTGTGTGCATGTACAGCACTGTGCACAAATCAGAGACCCTTTCATTCATATAATTTCCAGTCAAAACGGCCAAAAAAGTACAAGCTGTTAATCTCAGCTGCCTCACGCATTTCTCTCTCATGTGCATCTCAAACGGCTAAAGGAGATATGAAAAATCATTACAAAGGAAAAATGAAAGCTACAGAGAAAATGTGGCTCCTAACAACCACCTGGAAGACCTGGTAGACAACAAAACTGCCCCCATCAGATAAACAGCACTTAAAGCTTTCATCTTTGAGAGAGAGGAGAAAATCAAGCTGCTTCAGATCTGAAAACATCCACAGGTGTTTCTGTCCATCCTTCCACTGTGAGAAGACGACTCAGCGCTGTGGGTCTGAAAGGATGTGCAGCTGATCAAGAAGAACCTCACTGAGAAAAGGAGACGGACAAGAAAAAGTTTGAAAAACTGAAAGTAAGTCTTCTGAAAAGAATGGAAGCTCTAATGAAGGTAAAGAGTGACACATTAAACACTGAACCATCTGATATTATGTTTAGTTTTTGAGGCTGCTGTGGAATTTTCAGCTAAAATGTTTGTGATTTTTTGCTGAAGCTGAAAAATGAATAAGCTGTTTTGACTGGAAATTAAATAAACAGAAGGGTGGTCCGTGACTTTTGCACAGTACTGTGTGTATATGCAACCATAACTGATGTGAGTACATCCCCCCGATCTTCTGTAACTCGTTTACGTTCTTCCTCCACATCCTCATATTTCATTATAAGAGATTTCCATTAAACAAGAGATCCAAGCCATTTAAATATTCTATATGTTTAATTAACAAGAGGCACTATAAACCAAATGCATCTCGAGTGAAATCCCATGTGACAGTTTTGGACAATACGGCCCTTACATTGAGGCTTACTGGCCATTAGATAGATGTCCAGTTTTAGAAAAATCTTATCTGAGAAAAAAAAAGCATGATAATCTGACCGCTCCAATTTACAGCACATTTATGACAGAAAAAGGACAAACACTCCGGGAAAAGAGTAAATCGAGGCTGCCCACTATCACCACACCTGTTCAACCTGTATGTAGAACATATAATGGGAGAAGCAGGACTGGAGGAAGATGACTGAGGACTCAGGATTGGTGGAAGAAACTTCAATAACCTTCAATATGATGATACAACACTCATAGTAGATGGACAAGGATGAAGGAGCTTGAAAAGGTCTACAAATGCAAAAAGGTTTGTTTCTACAAAGATCAGTTTCAGATCAGTTATCCAGGCTGTGGTCTTCTCTGTGGTTCTTCATGGATGTAAAAGCTGGACAAAAAAAAAGCAGGACAGGAAAAATATATGAAACTCTTATTTTGGACATATTCTGAGAAGAACCAATTCATTGGAAAGAGACCATCATGCATGGAAGAGTTGAGGGTAAAAGAAGAAGAGGACGACTAGCTAGATACGTCATCCATCTTGCAGCTGCATCAACAATCATTAACCAGCCTGAAAGCCTGATAACTCAAACAGAAGACATATTCTGGAGAAGCACTATCCATACGGTCACCAGATGTGTTTATGGTGTGTTTATTTCTGTTATTATTGTTTTATTACTTTTTTATTATGGTTTTACTTTTGTTATTACTGTTATTACTACTGTTATTACTACATTATTGCTGTGCACTAGGCTGTAACCGTGTGAGTCTGTGTGTACTGTGTATGAGTGTCTGTGAGAGAGATGTGCATTGTGACATTACTATGTTTCCGAACATTCCAACATTCATTTTCTTTTTGTCTGTGAATGATTGTTTTCCGAAAACTGTACACGGATCGGTCCTGAAATACAAGCGCACTATTCCTATGTTTGAGGAATGTTTGTGCAAAATTTTGTGCTTGTATGTCAAAAACTGTGGACCATGAATGTTTACAGAATGTGAGCGTAGAATAATAATAAGAGGAGGGAGAAGATTATGAAGATCAGTGAGTTGGTTTTTCCAGGCCAATGTAATAAAAAAACAAATACACTTTTTTCTCGTCCTGCTGATGTTGAAGTGATGAGTGAGAGGAAGCAGACAGTGTGATATGTTCCTATGTGTCTCTGCAGGGATTCACACAGCGCAGCGGATGTTTGGCTGTGAGCTGCATGATGATGGAACCAAGAGGGGACACTGGCAGATGGGTTATGATTGAGAAGACTTCCTGAGTCTGGACCTGAAGACTCTCACCTGGACTGCAGCCAATGCTATAGCTGTTATTATCCAACAGGACGTGGAGAAGACAGAAGGATCTGGACGCTGGAAGAACTTTCTGGAGAACACCTGTATTGAGTGGTTACAGATGTCTGTGGAATTGGGCCGAGCTGTTCTGGAGAGGAAAGGTAAAGTGTGTGAGCTGATCTGTTACTGTTACTGTGCTGATCTTAGCTTTACTGGGGTCCTGAGCTAAACTTGAGTTGCCCATAACCTCAACTTAAACTGCACATCTACATCCTCCACCAACACCCCCCTAATTCCCTTTATAACAATCTTCTGCTGCTAATCTTAACACAGTAGTTCTTCTGTTAGATTTACTTACTTGAATAAGTTACGGATTCGAAAATCTGACCTTTCTAATTCATTTTTTTTAGGTGAATGATGTCATCACAAGAAAGATTAGGTCTAATCTCATGATTAACGGTCATTATGATGATTCCAGACAAACGCTCCTGTGACATTCTGAGATCTTTATAAGTTTGGATAAATTAGCTACATTTACTGAACAATTACGACGACTGTCACACACCAGAACTGACCAGACACTCGCAGATGTAGCTGGGAAAAGTGGCTTTACTGGTTAAAGCATTATCCAAACTCACTGTCAGTAAACAGGCATGGGTCAGATCCAAAACAATCCAAAAACACAAAAAGACGAACATAACAAAGCAGGCAAAAAAGGTCAAAAATCCACAGTCCGATACACAAAAGGCTATACAAGAAAAACACTCGGTAGCTCAGAACACACTTTCATATGGCTGTAATTCTGTTTTCAGGAGACTTTCTTTGAGTTTCCCAGGAAATCTGCAGGCTTGTTTTTCCACACTCCCAAAGTTCAGTCTTAGAGGTTGTATTTTCTGCTTTTTGGGATTCAGATAATCTCAATCACAAACTTTGACCCATCAGTCCATAAAACCTCACTCCACATCTCAGAGGTCCAGTTTCAGTGTTCTAGTGCACTTCCTCTCAATAATTTCTTCTTGAACAGCTACACATCCTTTCAGACCCACAGCGCTGAGTCGTCTTCTCACAGTGGAAGGATGGACAGAAACACCTGTGGATGTTTTCAGATCTGAAGCAGCTTGATTCTCTCCTCTCTCTCAGAGACGAAAGCTTTAAGTGCTGTTTATCTGATGGGGGCAGTTTTGGGGTCTACTAGGTCTTCCAGGTGGTTGTTAGGAGTCCCACTTTCTCTGTAGCTTTTCATAATTTTTTGAACTCCAGTTTTGGAAACTGTTTTTTCACTTATTTTCCTTTGACTTTCTGCTTCTTTATGGAAGCATTTCTTTATCTAATCTCCTCACAAAGTCCTTTAGACATTTTAGGTGCATATGAGAATTTGAAAGTTACAATCAGTTGAGTTGGGTGTGCAGATGCTCCTTGTTTTAATTAGCACCAAACCATACAGGTGACTGTCAGTAAGAATTGAGGTAGAGGGCATTGATAACGTTAAACTGTGAATATACAGAGTAGAAGGTGTAGTACTGTGTACAGAGATAGTACAATGTAAGAGGCCATATGAGGGCTAATATGGTATACTGTAAATTACTGGATAATACAGTGTAATGCTGAAATATATACAATTCATCAGAATATGGTACAATACATAAAGCAGGTGCGATATATACGATTTACTAGCTGGACTACGCTACAGAATGTACTAGGGTAGTGGAAACAGGGTGGTAGATGCTATATGTAAAATGTAAAAGGAGACGGTCAATCAGTGTCAGCTGTTAAGAGCTCTGAAGGCCTGGGGGAAGAAGCTGTTTCTGAGGACAGTCTTTATCAGTCTGTGCAGAGTGAGTGAGATGGCATCGTCCACTGAACGGTTTATGGGATTATGGGATTATGCAAACTGAAGCAGGTCTACAGTGGAGGGGATATTAGTGTGAATGAAATGACTCATTTTTCTATCATCACAGATTGAAGCATGTGGGTACGGTGCATGAAATAAAAATGTCTTGAACATCAGCGACAGCTGCAGCAGGAACGTCTTTAAGACCCAAGGTGGAATACTGTCTTTCTGTCTTTATGAACTTTATGTGCTTTCAGACAAAGGGTTTTCTCACCTGCACTTCTGTGACCTACAGTACAGTGTTGTTCTTGAATGTTTTGATGGAAGTCGTGTCTGGCCCTAGATGACCTGGTGACTCGACCACAAAATTGCAATATTGCTTTGGTTTTAAAAATGTAGGAATGCTGAGTTCCACATCATGAGAAGTTTTACAGACTGGCTTCTTTCATTTTGATTGTTTTTTTGTTTTACTTAAATTTTATTTATGTGTTTGTTTGTTTGTTTGTTATCTCCAGCATTATCTCCTCTCTGTGTGCCTAAGTTTCCTCTGAATTTGCCCATAGATATAATGACTGATCGGTATTCATATTTTAAAGCAGCTGTCGTAGGTGAGACGACATGGTGGTGCTGCCGCCCACAATGGTGGGTAGCGCTGACGCCTCACAACAAGAAGGGCCTGGGTTCAATCCCGGCCGGGAGACCAGGGTTCTTTCTGTGTGGAGTCTGCATGTTCTCCTGGGTCTGTCTGGGTTTCCTCCCACAGTCCAAAGACATGCTAAATTGCCCCTAGTGTGAATGTATGTGTCTGCTCTGTGATGGGCTGCTCAGGGTGTTTCCTGCCTTCCACCCAGTGACCACTGGGATAGGCTCCAGCTCTGCCTGCGACCCAGAGGGATAAGCTTAGGCTTAGAGAATGTGTGTGTGTCTCTAGATGAGACAAGTTATGTGATCATTAGTCTTCATCAGTAATACACCTGAGCAACATCAGTGACATGTTTACCCCATTTCTCTCTCTCTCTCTATCTCTCTCAAATCAAATCAAATCAAATCAGATTTATTGTCACATCACAAGAGTACAGGGACACAGGTGAGTGAAAAACTTGAGTGCGAGTTCCACAAATTATGCAGAGAACAGTATTTACACATAGATAAACAAAACTATAGATAGGATAGAAGAATAGATAAAACCAATTTAACTAAAATATATACATATAATCTTACACAATAACTTAAAAATAATAATATTGCACCGAGACATATAATATTGCACTGGGAATGTAGAGTGAGTGTAATCAACTATATACTATATATAGTAATGGATATTACAATGCTATGTAGATGTGCAAGTAATCACACTAGGTGTGGAGGTAGAAGATGGTACAGTAGGTGGCAGAGTATTTAGTAAAGTGCAAGGTACAGGAAGTTAAGTGGAAGCGCAGGGGGAGAGTATTGTCTTTGGATAGGTATTCAAAGTCCAGCTATGCAAGTAAAGTGCGGGAGTACAGTGGGTGCACGTACGTGTAATGGGAAGGGTTGGGCTGGGCAGAGCAGTGATTGCTGGCTGTTCAATAGCCTGGTTGCATGGGGGAAGAAGCTGTCTTTGAGCCGACTGGTTCTGGCTTTTAAGCTTCTGAGCCTCCTACCACTCGGCAGCTGAGAGAACAGACAGTGACTAGGATGGGAGGGGTCCTTCATAATCCTTCTGGATTTCCTCAGGCAGCGACTGGTGTATAAATCCAATAGGTTAGGGAGCTGAACCCCGGTGATGGACTGTGCTGTCCGCACCACCCTCTGCAGAGATTTCCTCTCACGAACAGTACAGTTCCCGTACCAGGTGGTGATGCTGCCCGTCAGGATGCTTTCCACAGTGCAGGTGTAGAAGGTCTTAAGGATGCTGGGGTTCAGGCCAAACCTCCTCAGCCTTCTGAGGAAGTAGAGGCGCTGGTGGGCCTTCTTCACCACCTGTGAGGTGTGCACTGCCCATGTCAGGTCCTCGCTGATGTGAACACCGAGAAACTTAAAGCTGCTGACCCTCTCTACCGCAGTCCCATTGATGGAAATCGATGGGTGTACTGTCTCCTGCTTCCTGAAGTCCACGATCAGCTCCTTGGTCTTACTGACGTTTAGAGAGAGGTTATTCTCCTGGCACCAGTTTTCCAGGATTTTAACCTCCTCTCTGTAGGCCGATTCATCATTGTTGGAGATCAGGCCCACAACTGTTGTGTCGTCAGCAAACTTTATGATGACGTTGGAGCTGTGTCTAGCAGTGCAGTCATGGGTGTACAGGGAGTACAGGAGCGGGCTGAGCACACAACCCTGGGGGGCTCCGATGTTGAGGGTCAAAGAGGAGGATGTGATACTTCCCATCCTTACCACCTGCCGTCGGTCCGTCAGGAAGTTCAGGATCCAGCTGCACAGTGTGCTGTTCAGACCCAGATCCCGGAGCTTGCAGTTGAGCCTCGAAGGAACGATTGTGTTGAATGCTGAACTGTAGTCTACAAACAGCATTCTCACATACGTGTCCTTCTTTTCCAGGTGGGAGAGGGCAGTGTGCAGGGTCAGGGCGATTGCATCGTCGGTGGATCTATTCCGCCTATATGCAAATTGCAGTGGGTCCAGGGTGGCAGGCAGTGAGGAACAGATGATATCTCTGACCAGCCTCTCAAAGCATTTGCTTACGATGGAGGTCAGGGCAACAGGTCGCCAGTCGTTCAGACAGGTAATACTAGCTGTCTTTGGAACTGGCACAATGGTGGCTAGTTTGAAACTAGCTGGCACGACCGAGAGAGACAGTGAGGTGTTATAGATGTCTGCAAAAACTCCTGCTAGTTCCCTGTAGCAGGCTTTAAGCACTCTCCCGGGAATGCCATCTGGTCCTGCTGACTTGCGTGGGTTCACCCTCTTGAAGGCTTTGCACACATCAGCTACGGAGACGGAGGGGGCGTTGGGATCAGCGGTGGGCGGGGCGCTCTCCAGTGGTGCTGCGGGAATTCCGTCGAAGCGAGCGTAGAAGTTATTAAGCTCGTCCGGCAGATCAGCGCTGGTACTGGGCAGAGTGCGAGAGGCAGTTTTATAGTCAGAGATTGTATTTAACCCCTGCCATAAGCTTCGTGTGTTGGCTGTGTTGAACTGTGCTTCCACTTTCATTCTGTACGCACGTTTAGCTGCTCTGATGGATTTACGGAGAGCGTAGTTGGATTGCTTGTACTCCTCCGTATTTCCCGCTCTGAATGCAGCGCTGCGTGCGCTGAGGGCGGAGCGAACCTCACAGTTCAGCCAGGGCTTCTGATTGGGGTAAACGCGGACTTGTCTGCAGGGCACTACGTCATCAACACACTTGCGTATGAAGGCGGTGACTGTGTCTGCGTACTCGTCCACGCTGCCCGACGAATCACGGAACATTTCCCAGTCCACATGATCAAAACAATCCTGCAGCATAGCGTCTGATTGGTCAGACCAGCGGCGCACCTCCCTGGTAGTGACCGGCCCCCGTTTCAGCTTCTGCCTATAGGTGGGCAGGAGCAGGATGGAGGAGTGATCTGATTTGCCGAACGGGGGTCGGGGGAGGGATTTGTAACAGTTCCGGATGCTGGAGTAAACATGGTCTAAAATCCTGTCTTTCCGAGTGAAACATGTTACGTGCTGGAATAATGTCGGACAGTAGGTTCGCAGGTTATTCCGATTAAAGTCCCCCGCAACAATAAGTGCAGCCTCCGGGCGCGCGGTCATCTGCTTGCTGATAGCCTCGTGTAGCTTCCCGAGCGCGAGGTCCGAGTCCGCCTGCGGGGGGATGTACACCGCGGCCAGACAGAGTCCCATTATCTCACGGGGCAGCCACGCCGGCCGGCAAAACACGATGAGATATTCCAAATCCGGCGAGCAGAAAGACTCGATGAAATGTACATTCCTCCGATCACACCAAGCGTTATTGATCAGAAAACATACACCTCCTCCTTTGCTTTTCCCGGAGAGCTGCTTGGTTCTATCGGCGCGGTGCAGAGAGAACCCGGCGGGTTCGATGGCATTATCAGGGACCTCATCGGATAACCACGTTTCTGTGAGGCAGAGAACGCTGCAGTCCCGGATCTCTCGCTGGAAGGCGACCCGTGCATGAAGCTCACACAACTTGTTTTCCAAGGACTGCACGTTAGCCAGTAATATGGTGGGAAGAGGCGGCCGATGGGCACGGCGTCTGAGTCTGACGAGCACGCCGGCTCTCTTGCCTCTTTTCCGGCGTCTTCGACGGGTGCGTGGCCGGGCGGCCCAGATGAGTGGCGCCTCTCCAGTGTTAGTAAACAAAGGATCGGCGTTATGGAACTCAAAGTCCGGTTTTCGGTGAGTGATCGACGATCTGATTTCCAGAAGTGTTTGTCGGTCGTAGGTGATAAAACCAGTAACATTTAGTGCAAAAAGAGTTAAAAACAAACACAAAAACAACAAAAAACTGCAAAAGTAAGCGGGAGCTCGCAACACGGCAGCCATACTCGGCGCCATCTTGAATAAGCCCTATCTCTCTCTCTCTCTCCAGTCCCTCCTGAGGTGTCTCTGTTCCAGAAGAACTCTTCTTCTCCAGTGGTGTGTCATGCTACAGGTTTCTTCCCCAAAGCAGTGATGATCTCCTGGCAGAAGAATGGAGAGGATCTGCATGAGGACGTGGATCTCAGAGAGACGCTACCCAACCAGGATGGAACCTTCCAGAAGAGGAGTGTTCTGACTGTCTCACCTGAGGAGCTGAACAAACACGACTACACCTGCATCATTCAGCACAGCAGCCTGGAGAAGGAGGTGGTGCTGCAGGTGGTTAATCACAGTGGTGAGAGAAATAAGGTGTATATTCAGTTTTAAAGTCACTGATGAGGCCAGTTATAATAATAATGATCTTTAATGAATTTAGTTTCAGGTGGAGTCTTGACTGGGATCATCGTTGGTGCAGTAGTGTCTGGTCTCCTCATTATCATCGGTGTTGGAGTTTTTGTGTGGATGAAGAAGAAGCAGCCGTCTGGTAAGAGAAGGAAATAAACACGTCCCAACACCACTGGGTTACTAACTGAGGATTTACTGTGGATTACAGATGTTAACACAGTCCAGTGAATGTAGACCAGATACTAATCTGAATGTGTTAATGAGGCTCTGCTAAGAGATACATCTGTAGCACTTTTGTAGCTGATCTTCTGTAGCTTTTTCAGGCCCAGACCATCCAGTGGGTTTTATGGGTGCATTTGCAGGGGCCTCAGCCACTAGGGGGCCCCAATGAGCAATTATGAAAAAATAGTCAAAACAGCTGAATGAACCGTGTCACCCTTATGACCAGTCATAATCCAGACACTTTCCACTTTCCACACTAGCAATCTTCCGTTACCTCAGGCTTTGTTTATTTATTTATTTTTTTACATTAAGCTATCGTTTCTGTGAAGATACATTGAATTTGAAGGGGGTCTGTAAAAGCGAGACCTGATATCTCATCAGAGTAGTAGAAGCTTTATAATGAAGTGTTGTACTGGTTCTTGGGTTGTGTTAATCTGTGCTCTCATTAATCTTGCTGTAGTTTTCTTTTTACCACTACAGTGTGTTTAAATGTACAGAAGGATGACTGGACTGTCAGCAACAGGCTATAATATGATTATAAGGCTGGGGACAAAGCTCATTTGGAAAAAGTACTGCTTGTCAATATGTTATTGTCTTTATCTAACCAGCGCAGGTCAACACAGGAACTTTCCTTCTTAACAATAACAAATTACTGATAATTTAGTTTTACTTTAAACTATCATACCTAACAGAAATATCTGTTTCAAGAGGTTTGTTTCTAGAACAACTTAGATAACCTGTTTTTTATTGTTTTGTTCTGTATGAGCCCCAGACTGTGCAGCTTGGATGGAACATTCAAAAACTCTCTTTAAAAAACAAACAAACAAATAAATAAAAAGTATATACAAATCAGAAGAAGTTGGGATGGCATATTAAATTGCAATTAAAACTGAAATCACTCATTTTTTAAAACTTATTTTTGACCCTTAACCTACATTGAAATCAATACAACAGCACAGTGTTTGTGTAAGGGTCCAGCCTGCACCGCTGGCTGCCAGTAGAAGGCGACGGAGGCAAGGTGCCATAACTTCAGGGAACTCCAATTCCCAGAAGCCCTCGGGCTGATTAGACCCAACCCGACACACCTGCGGACTCCTCTACTTAAGGCTGTGGCAAACAGCAGCCCTTTGTAGAGGGGTGACTGGTACGGTACTTAGCCCAGGTGGGTATTTGAACAAAAAGAAAAGAAAAGAAAAAAGGGCTGTAAAAAACAAAGAGTAATTGCCCCAAAATTACTTCAAAGCTGAAAAAAAGTTCTTGAGCTACAAACTGTCTCCAAGCCATACTAAAGGTGTTTGCTCCACCAAGAGCGAACGAGTGAAACAAAGTCTTCCTTCCCTTCATTCTTACAGTGGAAGTGCGTTTTGTTTTCTCATTATCTTTCATTTCACCTTTCTAGTTCAGCCTTTGTTTGAGCTGCTTTCAGCGTTTCTTTTGTTTGCTGTTTTCCCGCCTTTTCATTTCCCCTTCCTTGAGGTGTTTTACCTGTGGTCGCCTTTGCTTCCCAGTGGCGCAGCAGTAACTCCACGGACCACCGATCTGTACAATGGTGGTTCAAGCCTGACTCTGGGTCACCTCAACTGCACCGTGCCAAACACGCACTCAATAAATTTATTTAACTGTCTTTCTCACTGGTTTTCTTTTCTGCTCTTGGGTCCGCCTCCCTGCCGTCCTGTAACAGTTTGATGTTTTATGTCATGAATTTTATTTTATTTTTCTAAATACTTATTTCAGTTTTCCTGCACTATATATTTTTAAAAATATTGGGACAGTAAAGTATTTACCACTTTGTAATGTTGTCATTCCTTTCACAAGATGTAAAATACGTTTAAGGGCTGAAGACACCAAGTAATGAAGCATTTCAGGTGTAGTTTTGTACCATTTTTCCTGCAAACAAGTTTTAATGTGTGTATTTTTGCATTTTAAAATGTACCACACATTCTCTACTGCGGACAGGTCAGGACTGCAGGCAGGCCAGTCCAGCACTCACGCCCTCATTTCCGCAGGCATGCCTAATGTGTGCAAAATGTGGTTTTGCAGTGTCTTGTTGAAATATGCATGGACGTCCCTGGAAAAGATGTCGTCTTGAAGGCAGCACATGTTGCTCCAGAACGTCTATGTACTTTTCAGCATTAATGGTGCATCACAGAAGTTGTTGAAGATGTAATCTTTCTACATCATCAGCTTATCAGTCTCTCTGCAGGGTTTTGAAAATCCCCATGTGTGTCAGTGTTTATGAATATTATATCATATTTAAACAAAACAACTAAATATTTTTTTAATCATATCATTGGCCGCCAGCTTGCAGAATCTTTGATAAGAGGCTTCGCACTGAATTGAGATAATAAGTAACTTAATTATAACAAGAGTAATAATAATAATCTTAAATATATGAATACACTTTGTACACTAACGGTCATTTTGTCTTTGTTTGTATTTCTAGGACACACGGCAAATCAGATGAATGATTCTGACTGGATTCTGAGTTAAGAGATCAGCCAAACACTGCCTGCGTTACACAAACAACTTCATTAGATAACTTTTAATTTGGAAACTATTTCTCTTCTTGGTTTTATTTTTCTGTTTTTTTTTTTCTTTTTTTCTCTTCATTCTGGTTTCAGAAGCAGCTTCAGATAATTATTCTGTAGGATCTCAAAACTATCTCACATTTTGATATTTGTTGAATTATATATATGGCATTTGTCTATTCCTAAACTTACCTTATAAACCATTCAGAACTGACCACTGCACTGTAATATACTCAGATTCAGACTGGACATTATTTAGTTCAAACTGTCTGGGCATTTTTAACACGTGACAATTTAATGAATTCATTTTCTTTTGAGGTTATTCATTTTCTTGGAACTGAATCCCAAGATTGGAGTAGAAACACTTCTATTTTTTTGCTCATCACTGTAATTCTTTCACTGACCTGAACCACAATAGATGTGGGGCTGCGGCCCATTTAGAGTGACGCATGATACAAAGAGTTACCGTAACTGATTCCAGTTTCTTCATAAACTTGTAATTTTGTCTAAACTAAACGCCAGATACAGCCACAAAAGGTAATCAGGTATCGGCCTGATACTGCACTTATTTACTCGACTCATGATCATAAAAATGCACTGATACCAACATCTGATACCACCTAATACCATGTGATCTAAGTGTAGTGTGCGCTGCTGAGCAGTCAGACACAAAGTTGTTGGTCACTTTAAGCACTGTGTGTTGCTATGTTCCCTCCAGGCATACAATTTAAGCCCATTTTAAACACACACAATCACAACCATTTCCCCAATACAGGTGGAGACACGTAGGCTAGCAAAACAGAGGCAAAAAGTCCACATTTGCTACCAAAGTCTGCATATGCCAACTTTATTCTATTTGACTAAACAGATTTAGTTAGTAATATTTTGTTTTAGTTCCATAGTTTCAATTCTTACTTTCACCAAGCTGTCATGTCAATGCATATCAATATACTGTATTCAATTCACAGAAATTACAGTACATAAAATACTGTACATTCATATGCAAAAAATTGGTGAAATCCTGTTTTTTTTATTTTCTAATTGAAAATAAATGAACACATAAAGTACAGAGAACACTTTTATGCATATTTAGATTATGATTATTGACCAAATTTAACATATTAGAAAAACACCATGTAAAATGTGGCCTGTGCAAAAGTTTTGGCACATTTTATATTTCACATTTTATTTTTTTCCAACATGTTGCCATGACTGCCATATTTAAGTGTTCTCTGTGGAGGATGTTTTAACTGATTTTCACTTAAAGTCAACAACACATGGAAATGTAACATACATTTGAATATGGCTGTATCTGTTGAAGTGAATGAAATAAAGAAACTGAGTGAGAAAGATGTGCAGGTGTCTTTACTTCTCAGAAACTCCTCCTCTTCATGAGACACTGGCATAAATAATAAGCTCATGGTTGTACAGTTATGCCAACAGCAGTTATTATATGTTTCATGTTTCAAATTCAGTGTTAAAAATAAAAAGATGCTAATTATTGTCACATTCTTCTATTTAATGTTTATATACTTTGTCCCAGACACATTTTACATCTCATTTCTCAGTAAACACCACACAGCAATAACATAACATATGATATGTGTCCAAATGTTTCTAGACACCTGCTCTTCTAGCTTTTCTTCAGAAATGAAGGGTATTAATGGGGAGTTTGTCCTCCCTTTGCTGCAGTAACAGCCTCTACTCTGCTGGGAAAGCTTTAAACTAGATGTTGGAACATTGCTGTGAAGATTCAGCCACAAGAGCATTAGTGAGGGCAGGTACTGATGGTGGATGATTAGTTCTGCATCAGCTCCAAATCATCTCAAAGGTGCTAATGGGGTGGTCAACCGACTGTTTGTTGATGGAGCTCACTTTGCGTATGGGAGCACTGTGATTCTGAAACAATAAAGAACCTTCCTCAAACTGCTGCCACTAAGTTGGAAACAGATATTTGTCAAAAATCTCATGCAGTACTTCCAGTGCTTTTCTATGAAGGTTACGCAGCCATGAGAGCACTTTACCACCTGTGTCAGTAATTTACCAACAAATGCTGTGGGCTTTGAATTAAGGGCCTTCTGGCTATAGTGAAAAACAGGTTGAACCAACACAGACTCTAGTTTCCTCAAACTTTTTAGCATGCTGGTGATCTGTGACTGCTGTTTATTGAGTAGAAAGCCTTGATCCCCTCTACCCCCTCTGCGCTGCATACCCCTTCTACACTTACATCTGTCCCACCCTGATAAGAGTCTGACGAGACTGAGCTACAGGCCTCTCCCCTTTTTCAACACAGTTAATAGCCTGTTGCTGCAATGTTAAAAAAAAAAATACTTCCCATTCGGATTCCTGCCTGTGTGTAATTCCCTTGTTGTTCTTATAGGTGGTCTTCAGTGTGTCTTGTGTATGTTTGGCCCTTTGTTTCAGTCTTTCCTGGTCTAGTCTTGCAGTCTCATGTGTTTATTCTAGTTTGTCATCAGTAAAACTTGCTGACACATCCAGCCTTCTCACTTTCCCAATTATATTAGCATTCATAAGCATATATAAGCAGTTATATTCCCTGAATAAGCTTTAAGAAAGGCTTCGACTTCCTCTAGTCATAATCAGACAAATCAGTTTTAGGCTTAGAGTCAAAGAAGTAGTGGCGTCTTCTGTCCTGTTAAACAAAACCCAACCTTCACATGCATCAGCCTGCACTGGTAAATTTAGTAAGGTTAAAAAGTATCACTGGGGCAAAATACTAACACCAACGCCTACAGCAGAGGAAGTGCCTCTTCTTAGCCAATTACAAAAGAGGCACCAAGAGGGGGAACTAGTGCATCACGCAGGCCTGGTCTTATCTACAAGTCACAGGCACTCAGATGATAAGAAACAAAAAGAGGAGCAATAAAAACACAGCCAATATTACCAGCATGGTAAATTCTCCCAGCGTAAATCTAGAACATACGGACTAAAGAAGGAAAAGAACAGAAAAAAAACATATAAGAATGAAGACAAGAAGAGAGTGAAATATAAAAAGCAGAAAAATGGCCTGGCCCAGTCCGTCTACTTCCTCATACAGCTCACAGATGCAGATCCAAACCGAAAAGGTTCAGTGATCCACACTGTAATACATCTCACATATAACTTCAGATCCCAAAGAAATGTTCAATGTTCTACACTGTAATGCGGCTCATGGATTATGGTTGCAGTGCTTTAGTGGTGACTGGGATGGACAGTCACTGGCGAGTTGAACCCAACATGTCAGTCTGTCTCAGTTCCTCCCTCAGATGGTGAGGATACCACATCAAGAGGTGAACCTGATCAAGAGAGGACTCCAACGAAAGATCACCCCCCACCCTGGTTATTTTGAGCTCGTGCAAATATTCTGTTTATATTCAACTAATTTCATTCTTTTTTGAAATTCAGTCACATCAGCAGTTTCCTTAACTTTATATCATCACAGATAAACTTCTCTTCCACCACACACTGCAGGCATGGACTAAAACATTACACTGTCATTTGTTACATAAACATGACTATTTAAAAAAAAATAAATAAATCCGCTCGCTGCATTAAAACCACACGTCTGCAGCAGTTTAACATCCATCACTCACTTCCTTTACCAGAGAACAGCAGCACCTTCAGTTACTGCTGATCACAGTTCACTCATCTGCTAAAACAACACCAGAGCAGATGTTACACTAGATTTGGTTTACAGGACCCAGAGTATCATCACAGCACCAGAACCTGGTGATGACTGTTATTTAGTATCAGCAATAGAACATCATACTAGAACTCTACAGAGGACAATCTTTAAAAAAGCATTTTCTGCAGTGTTTAGTGCATTTCTATGGATTTTTAACACATTAGGAAAAAAAAAAACATATAAAATGTTCCATAACCTTTGCACAGACCATTTTCCCAAATCTGTCCATTTCAGTAAATAAACAGTAATTGTGCGTTAAACTGTGCAGAAGTGTGTTCTCTGAGGATGTGTCGGCTTAAATGAATGATAAAAGCATATTAGAATGTAGAAAAAGACCATTCATGATGGTGGTGCTGGTGGTGGTGGAGGAAAGGGTTTTGTAGAGTGTAAATTAAGGCCTGCTAACTCTGTTCAGGTGTTTGAGTGGTTGTTTATCTGCTCCTCTGTGTTTCATCACCTCTCAGTAAATGACAGTGATCATCTGTGACAATGGAAAATTATAACTGTATAATGTAAACAGCTGCAGCCGTGTTCATCTGCAGGCATGTGGTTTTAATGCAGTGAGTTGGTTTAGAATAGCTGAGGGTCAGTTTTGCAGTGGCCCTAGTACTATAAGTGTTTTTGTTTTTTGTATATTTCAATGTATTTTTCCCATATTATTAATGTGTAAGAGACAAAGAAATATGAACATTAAAATCTAGTCCAGTTTCTTTTGTGATAGTAAATAAATACCACATTATATTCTGTACATCAGTAAACCTATAATGGGGTTTTAGTCTGACAGTGTAACTGACCGGCTTCACTGGTCAAGGCTACCAAATATCTTGACTAATTTAATTCACTAACACAAGTGAATTAAATTGACTTTGTGTGCAAAAGTTTGAACACCTCTGGCCAAATTCCACTGCTCCAGAGTCCAGTGTCACCGTGCTTTACACCACTCCAGCCTACGCTAAGCATAGCACGTAGTACTCGACCTGGTCATAGATTTATAAAGGGTACCATGCTGTTCTGCTCTGCCTGATGGAAAAACAGCATAAGCTGCATTGCCAAGTACTGTTATTCTTACTGGGGGACTGATTTACACTTTGTCACAATCTATATAGCATTATACAGTATTCATTTTCTATAGAAGTGCATATTTTAAAGGTGTAACTTACTTTTACTAAAAGTGCGGTACTTCACTGTCTCTCTGCTGCTCTTTTGATCTTTTCTACCAACACTCTCGAGACTGAAGAGTAAATAATATTAGAATAACTCTGATTACAGAAACACTTACCGATCACACACAGCAGCAGAGCCGTAACTCAAACATCAACAGTTACACCATATCAGTGTCACAGAGGAAGCTTCAGTCTCTCTTCAAATTCTGCTGTAGCTGTATGGAGGGGTGGAGCTTGTACATTAGAATGCATTATTTTTCATACAACACATACGTCTGTTATAAGTAGGAGGGTGTTCACACACCCATACATGTATTTCACTGAAATATGGCTGCCTTTAAAATGTGCCACAAGACTTACACACTAAAAACAAGGAGCAGCTTTGAGCATGAACTTTGAAAATCAGAATGTATTCATAACAATAACTGTGAAATGGTTATTGTATTGGAAAAACACTGATATTAATAGCAGTCCTACTATTGCCTCTAATATGTTTCCCTTTACTCTCCACTCTGAGGATCATTCATTCGTTCAGTTTCAGCATCTCTACAGCAAACCTCTGTTACCGTTACTGCATGGTTACAGTATGTTAATGTTACTGCACGGTTAGTTTATATTTGATAAACTTATGAAAACAGAATAAAATAAAGCGTCAATACGGCCTGATGAGTTAAAACTTCTGAGACTTTACAACTGGAAGGTGTACAAACTTTAGCACAATGCTACAATCGCTGTTTTATGATCAAATATAAAGTAACTGTGCCTTATCATTTGCAGGAAATGTTATTTGTAAACAGTGTGCTGCAGAAGACATGTTTACATCTTTACACCTCAAAAATCTAACTTTTGCCAAACTAATGAACTATTTCTATTCTTTAACGAAATTTGGGCATTTTAAAGATAATAAAAAAATATCTATAAAAACTCCTGATGACACTTTTAGGACATTTTTATCTAATCTAGATAACTTAACTCTAAAAAAAAAAGTCCTATTCTGGGGTTGGATTCACAAAAGTGACTCACTAAAGAAAAGCTTCTTAAGATTGAATGTTTTCTTAAACTGATGACAGCCTCATACTTCATACACTGTAGTTCTAATGTGTTTCATAAAATATAATTGATTGCAGATCAGTAGATTATTAAGAGTTTTACCGAATGACTATTCAGCATTTTAAAATATCAGCAAAATAAAACTTCAGATAAAATGTGTCTGGACATTCGAGAGAAGCTGGATAACTTAGGCCAAAATCTGAGGACTGCCCATTAGGAATGTTCTGCTCTTCTCACAGGCTTGTTTTTAGGCCTAAGTTATCAGGCTTGCTAAGAAATCCTGCTTTGTGAAAAAAAAAACTCTGGGCTGAACTGTTTACATGCCCAGACACGCCCCCCTGACCACAGACCCCAACAGAAAAGCAGTGAGAGTCCTTTAGAATGAAATAATATGCTACACAGAGCTAAACCCTATAAATAATACTTCTCTTGATTAAAAAAGATCTTATTTAATCACATCTGTCTCCCTTGCTCATATTGGAGATTTGTTCTGTTTTAAAAGCAGTGCGTTTGTTTATAGCTAGTGCTGCTGTGATATTATTAAAGCCTGCAGGACGTCACCTTCATACCTCACACACTTATTTGAGACGTCAGATTGAACATGTTCTGGTCACACAGTCAGTCAATGTCCAGAGAAGAATAACCGGACTGGCAGCTGTAAGTAAAGACACTCCTGCACTCATTTCTCTTACAGTTTCTTTATTTAATTTATTTCAGTACATTTTGACTTAAAAAAATGCTTGATAAAAATATACTCATTCAGGTTCAGAGACATGAAATCAATTTAGACCCCAACATGATTAAGGAAAGAGTTTCAGGTGCTTCCTGACATCTTTAAACAAAATTTCCCAACTATATTCTTTGTACTGGGCTGTGGGGACGGATTAGCCATATTAGAGAGGTAACAATGAGCAAATAAGCTTTGATATTTGTGCATATTTTGGAAAACATTATGAAGTTCCATCTGTATCAATACATTAGCAGTGAAATCTCTACAGCTCTCACCCAAACTGTAACACTGAGGGAGGCAAAGAGGCAGTGTGCATGTGCAAATCCTTTGTTTTACTGTAATCCACTACAAAATATACTAATTTACAAAGACGAACACTAAAAAAAAAAGATAAAAGAAAAAAAAAGGCAAAAGTGCATAACAAAACAGGGCCTGACAAACCAAAACACAAACCAACCAACCTGGGGGGGGGGTATTCCACAAAGCAGGATTTCTCAGTTAGCCAGATAACTTAAGCCCAAAGTTGGGGACTATCCAATGGGGAGGTCCCTCAGCTCTTTTCCTATTGGACAGGCTTGACTTTGGGCTTAAGTTATCTAGCTAAACTGAAAAATCTTGCTTTGTGGAACACCCCCCTGGTATATGAAAATAAACAAACCCAAAAAATCTCTCTCTCTCTTTCTCTCTCACTCACTTACTCACTCACTCACTCACTCACTCACACCTGAAAGTTTATTAATTCAATGAGGTGCTACATTCAGAGTTTGGAAGAGTTCAAACCAGCTCACTGTAGGAAACGGTTATCAGCACAGAGAAGACGTTTCCACATAGAGGCCAATAAGCTAGTTTTCAACAAACACGCTGTGATGGTTGTTAACAGAGCAACAATGTAACATTTCTGGCCTGTTCTGTTTGTACATATAAAACAGTGGTGTTTCATCAGTGCTGTTAACTGCAACTGATCATCATTCAGATGAGGTGCTGGAGATGGTGGATGAGCTTCTTTCAGACTCACAACCTTAAAACAATAAAAATATATCAGAATTGACTCTGAGTATTGATACAGAGTGTTATAAGAGAAAATTCAGAAAGGCTGATTTACCTGAACTGGGGCTTCTCGAAACATGTTTAAAACCTGAAACAGAGATGAGTGGATGATTATCATTTTACCTGACTATATACACCACACAGAGCCCGTCATAAGAGAATTATGTGCTATAAAATGTATGTAATAAAACCTACAGCTGTACAGAATGACCTTTACTTCTATATTCATTGTTTTATCAACACACTTTGGCAGCTTCTCAGCTTATAAAGAGAAATAATTAATATTATTAATAATAATAATTAATTATGAAAATTCATAATTTTACTGGATAAATGTGTTGAACTCTGTGTAAGAAATCTGTGATCTCACTAACTCAATATGTTCAACTCTCTACACTTACCAGAGTTCCTCCTCTGAATGAGCAATACAACACAGACACTGAGGACAGTCAGGAGAACAGCTAGAACTGCAGCTATGATAAGACCAACTGACCCTCCATCTGAAACACCAGAATGTTACATCAGATCATCTGTTCTCTGCCCCAGCAAATCATTTTTGAAACTGAAACACAGCTACTTTCTTTCTTAAAAAACTTCTCCTACCTTGCAGGATCTTGTGATCAGACACCTGCAGCACCATCTCCTCCTCCAGGCTGCTGTGCTGAATGATGCAGGTGTAGTTGTGTCTGTTCAGCTCCTCAGGTGAGACAGTCAGAACGCTCCTCTTCTGGAAGGTTCCATCCTGGTTGGGTAGCGTCTCTCTGAGCTCCACCTCCTCATGCAGATCCTCTCCATTCTTCTGCCAGGAGATCATCACTGCTTTGGGGAAGAAACCTGTAGCATGACACACCACTGGAGAAGAAGAGTCCTTCTGGAACAGAGACGCCTCAGGAGGAACTGGAGAGAGAGGAAGAGAGAGAGAGAGAGAGAGAGAGAGGGAAACACACACAGAGAGAGAGAGAAAGAGAGAGAGAGAGAGAGAGAGAGAGAGAGAGAGAGAGAGAGAGAGAGGGAGGGATACACAGAGAGAGAGAGAGAGAGAGAGAGAGATGCTGAAAAATATAAATAAACACTGCACAGTGTTTTGTTCCTCCACTTAAGAAACAAATCCTGTTCAGTAATGAGTGAAGGAGCAGCAGCTTTTCAGTGAGGATGATGAAAACAGTGTGAAAGCAGCAAAACAAAAATGATATGAAATTGAAAAATTAGTTTACTTTGCTACATTTTAAGATTAATTTAACAACAGATCTTTAAAATACAAATATAATTTAATATCATTACACTTGTTTTAAGTATTCTGCTCTCTCTAATAATGCAGTATATACACACGACTGCCCACTATTACATGATTAAAAGTTACTCTTCCTGAATTCAGCTGCAGTTACAGTAACAGATCAGATCACTGTACCTTTCCTCTCCACAGTGGATCTGCCATATTCCACATACTTCAGTAACCAATCAGGGCATTCATTCTCCAGGTAGGCCCTTTGGAACACAGCATAATAAGGTGTCCTCTCCAGCTTCTGTTTGGTAATAACAGCTTTAGCGTTGGCTGCAGTCCAGGTATCAGTCTTCAGGTCCAGACTGAGGAAGTCTTCTCCATCATAGCCGTACTGCATGTATCCTGTACTGGTTCCATCATCATCCAGCTCACAGCCGTACATCCACTGCACTGTGTGAACCCCTGCAGATACACACACACACACACACACACACACACACACACACACACACACAGAGTACAGTACAGTACAGTACAGTAAATTTTTCTTCTAAGCTCATCCACGTTGTACGACAGTTGTCTTCAGTGCTGATAGTGTCATTATTGCAGTACTGAGCCTCGGTGAGCCGCGTTAGTAGTTTGAATAAAAAGGTTAATTTTAAGAAATTATTACTTATTTCTGTTGTTATGATTCACTAAAACCTGAGAGTAACAAACTACAGACATGTAGTCCATCCATTACAAATTGTAGTCCATACATTACAAAAAGATGTTTGTGTTGCTGCTTCTTAATATCATTTGCCAGACTCTGCTTGAGACTCTGCTTTAAAATCCTCTCAAAGCGAACTGTATGTTACACACTGTTGTGTGACATCATCTTGTATTGTTCAAAGATTGTGAAATGAAACTGAATGATCGGGAAAAAACATGCAATTTTGATATCAGTTGTCCAGCTTTATCTCATTTTCTAGTTTTAAACACTGGAAACTGCTGTTATTAACATTGGTTTAACATGAATCTGCATAACTTGGCTAATAAAATTTTATTCTGGAGATGAATGAGTTGTTATTAATATAAGCTCTTATTCAAACATTGTAATATCACATCTGTCCAATAATGTTTTTGTTACTTTCAAATGACACCTCACATCAATAAATGAAACAAGCAAAATATGCCATTATTATGGATTGTTTTTTTTTTTTTTAGATGGGCTGATCCTAAACTTTCTTGATGGACTTGTTTGTACTGTGCCTGTTTGTCTATCTTTAACTGCTGCCTCTTTCTTTGGCTTTGGGCACTTTTGGCCCTGTGAATCTTTAGAAGAAACTCTCTCTAAACACACATGTCTCAGTAGTTTAATCAGTTAACTAGTTACGTGATCTGAAGATGAGCACACATCACTGAAGAATATTATGAAATTTGTATTTTTTCCATCATGAGCACATATTTTCACCACATCTGAAATCTAATAATATCTTATAACAGTAACACAATGTATTTGTTAAACAGTAATATGGTCTCTACATTTGAAAATGTGTGTGGCAATGGAAATGACTGTATGTGATGGCTTTTTTTCTTTTTTACTAGCAACATACAACATTAACCATTACTGATAACCTAAAGCACAGACAAATATTAAAACAGTAAAATATATGAAATGGTTACATGGTAACACTGTCCAAAACTGTTTTAATCTTAAGTGCATACAATAAAAATCTGGGTATTTCATTAAAAATCCAAACTTGGGGCTTAAAAACATGCTATAATTCTATTTTTGCTCCTTTTTTCTCTTAATAAAACACATGCAGTGCAACTTGTATAGACCTTGTAGTGAAACTATTACAAATTTTGAGGTGTTTTTATTTTACTCATACATTTCATTTTACTACACATTTATTAGAAGATACTAAGTTTATAAATAGTAAACTTTATGTAAAACAGTACTGAATGAAGAACCATTTAGAAGCTGAATGAAAGGCTGTTATTGGTGAGCTGAGCTGATCGATCTGATCATTGAAAATACCCAGAATGCATTTATGTCAGTGAAACAGCCCTTTCCTGTCAAAGTAGGTGATTCTTGGCTATATTAGGCATTAAAATGCACCAGACTCTCTGATGATAGTCTGGCTAATGAGACTAGATGGAAGATAACAACATATTATTAATGTTTTTTTTTTATGTTTAAGTCTTTTAATTTTGTTGTGGAAATCTGAAGTTTGCTCAGATCTGGAGGCAGGTTTAATTTTACGTTTATAGAGAAAAATTGTATGTAATTTCAGAATGTGTGTCTTAGCAGCTGGAAGAAAAAAGAGAAAAACATACTATTTTAGTGTAACTGTAGAGCTGGTGTTCAGTGTTAAAGCTCATATTCATATTCATCCTCACCTTCAGTCTGATTGAAGCGCTTCATTGCTGTAGCTAGATTAACTTTGAAGACCTCCTGATCATCCAGATGTTTCTGTGTCTCCATGTTCCAGTAATCTTCATCCTCACTCTTCTTCATCCAGTCTGTCTTTGGGATCAATTTCCTGATGTTACTATCGTAGTACACAATCTGCTCTCCATCCAGCAGACCGACAGCAGTGAACTCTGGGAAATGTATTCCTGGTGTGACTCCAGTGTAGAAGTAGCTCAGAGAGTGAGAAACTGAAAAAGATAAAAATATCTATTAAGATGGAGGAAGAGACTCTCTTTAACCTGCACACTGTCATCTTCATCTCCATATTCAGAATGGAGTCAGGAGATACTGACTGTACAATCCATTTACAACTGTCAGTGCTGTTTTTATCTGATTCTGTTTCCATTGTTGAGGACATTTGCATCAATATGTCAAGCACAAAGATTAGTAATGTAGAATTAGGCTAATTAAAGCTAACAGGCCTTAATGGATAATGGGAATTGACACCTGCATGTGGTAGTAATTTGTTTTCTGTGTGATTTGGCACCTGAACCTCTTTCCTCTGGTCTTAATGTTCTCTCTCTCCGTGTGGTCTTGTTCTTTATTTTAATTTCAGAGAGGCAGAGAGAATAAAGGTGCTGTGCATAGACTGGCAGTAATAACAGTGGTGTTCAGTCAACACGACTAGCAGTGTTGCAGGAAATGTGGTACAAAGTAACACATTACAGTAATCTAATTACTTTTCAGATGAGAAGTCCCTTGTAAATCACTTACTCACTCATGTTTAGCAGTCAAATAGCTTTTGACACAACTAAAGAGCAGTGCTTTTATCAATTACACTGTAAGTCCTTTGTTTTGTAATAAAGTAGTGTAATATGAGCTTAGTAATGTAGTTTGTAAGGGATTCCAGTGGCTGGTTGAAACATCAAAACCCGAATGTTCACTTCAGCATTAAGATAAGAATGAAAACGATCCAAACAAACAACAAAACAAACCAGATAATATGAGACAGAACAGCATGAGGCCTAAAAGAACATAAATCACTCTGCGCTGTTAAAGGAACCTTCAGATATTCAATTTTCCTTGTTCATTCATCATCTGAGCTACTTATCCTCCTGGGTCACAGGGAGTGCTGGAGTCTATCCCAGGGGAGAACATGCAAACTCCACACAGACAGGTCACCTGGCTGGGGAATCAAACCCAGGCCCTTCTAGTTGGGACTGGCTGGAATATGTGGGATAGAGAAGAAGAATGGTCTCCTTTGTGGTTTTCATGGATGTGAAAGCTGGACAGTAAACAAGCAAGACAGGAAAAGCATGGATGTCTTTGAACTTTAGTGTTGGAAGACTTTTAAGAGAACCTTGGATGGCAGAGAAAACAAACAAATAGATCCTCAACCAAATCAAGCCTCACCTCCCACTCAAAGTCCAGATAACCAAGCTGTTATTTTGGACACATTCTGAGAAGAACTGATATGTTGGAAAAGACCATTATGCTTGGAAGAGTTGAAGACAGGACATTCTGGAGAAACACTATCCAGATGGTCACCCAGAGCTGGAAACAACTTGATGGCACAATAATAATAATAATAATTATAATAACAATAATAATAATGATACTATAGACTATCCCATGCCCTTGTACGCACCTCGCATGTGTGTGCTTTGCTTTAGCTGACAGTGCAGCTTCAATTGTTAGTGTATGAGCAGTGCAGTGTGAGCCTGGAAAGCATCATTAACTCTACAAGTGATCTGTTGAAGCATCTAATCATGTTAATACGATTTTCATTCAGAAACAGCTCTGTAAGCTTTACATTTCCAATAAATTTTGAATGTTCGTTTTTTGGACTGTTTCTACTAAATAGTTTCGAGATTTTCAAACAGCATAACTGGCTGCATGTTGTTCACAGTCAGAGAGTCAGAAATAGTGATGAGCTTTTTAAATGATGTGTATTATGATTGAATCTTTCTTAATTAAGGTCTGAAATGTCTGCTGTACTTTGCACTCAAACAGATGTGTTTGGGTTTTCGAGAGCAACCCAGAAGTAAAGCAATCAGTAAAGTTGTTACAGTCAGAGAGAAGTAATTATTCATTACTAATGGATTATGCTGGCCAGTCTGAAGCTCAGGAGTAGTTACTATTTTTTTAAATCAAGCATGTGAAATTTACCAATTGTGAAAATCATTCCACATTACAGTTTTTGTATTTGTCTTAATTTGCACAACCTGTATCTCACTCTAATGGGTGGTTCTCTCAGCAGAAAGAGAACAGACCTAGATTTCTAGAACATCAGCATCCTAACTGATAGCTAACTGATGTTGAGAAGTGATGAACAGCACATTCACCAATCCAGACCTGTTAAATGTGTACAGACACCTCTAGAAGACATTACTCAGAATGACATTTATAGACTATTTTTTAAACAGTTCTAGATTGTTTACTGAGCAGAAACAGACTCACCTGCTGATGTTAGATGAATGTAAACTATGAGGATGAACAGGCTTTTCTCTATCACTGTATAATAATCCATTTTCAGCCGTGCAGACGTTTTCGTTTGTAGAAACGTTCTGTCCTGCGTCAGTTTGAATACTGAAAGTACAGTGAGAACTCAGTATCTAATGAGGGCGTGAGCACATGTGCAAGATAACTGATAGACCCCACTGAGGCCCTAGTGATATTGTGGGGGGTAAGTAAGGACATGGAACAGGGTTTCATCTTCATATGTAATATTAAATATACCGTAGATTAAAATCTGTTAAAGACACAAATTTAGGTGATTATTTATTGAAACACAAATCATATTTAAAGGAAAAAATTTTGGTAAAACTTTAAAATATGCCTCTGATTTCAATTAGAAGTATTCAAGTGATTCTCCATATTAAATTAATTTAATATGGAGAATTAATTTAATATGATGTGTGTGTGTGTGTGTGTGTGTGTGTGTGTGTGTGTGTGTGTATATATATATATATATATATATATATATATATATATATATATTATTTTTGAGTCCATTTTCAGTGTAGATGAGAGGTTTTCCACACTATTTTACCCTTTGATGTGAGAAAAATGTGAATAAAAACTTATGTCCATTATGGCCAAACATGAACAGAATGAATGAAATAAAATGCCTAAATTCTACTCAGTGCTTCTTATTTCCCTTCACTGCTCTCAGAAGTCGTTACTGTAAAAGCCTCTATTAACATCAAGTTCAAAACTGAAGTTTTCCACCATCATAGCAAGACTGCAAGTCTCAGACTCAGAGCTTTATTAACACCAGCCATTCAATCACACTGAAGCATGCTAGTCAGGATCACCAGTCACCAGGAAGAAGTGACCTCTCCAGGTTCATACCAACACTGAAAGCAGCACTTTGTGTACAACCCCATTTCCAAAAAATTGGGACACTGTGCAAAATGTAAATAAAAACAAAAAGCAATGATGTGCAAATCATTTAAACCCTATATTTAATTTAAAATAGTACAAAGGCAGCATATGCAATGTTGAACCTGAGAAATGTTATTGTTTTTTTGAAAAATATAAGCCCATTTTGAATTTGATGCCAACAACACATACCAAAAAAAAGTTGGGACAGGGGCTACAAAAGACTGGTAAAGTTGTGGAATGCTAAAAACACCTGTAAAAAAAGTGGAAAAGTGTCCTGTGATCTGACAAATCAACATTTGAAATTCTTTTTGGAAATCATGGACACTGTGTCCTCCGGGCTAAAGACCAGCTTGTTATCAGTGCACAGTTCAAAAGCCAGTATTCATGATGGTGTAGGGGGGTATTAGTGTACATGGCATGGGTGACATGCAAATCTGTGAAGGCACCTTTAATGCTGAATGATAAACGCATGTCTTGGCTACATATGCTGCCATCCAGATGACGTCTTTTTCAGGGAAGGCTTTGATTATTTCAGCAAGATAATGTCAAACCACATTCTGCATGTATTACAACAGCATCGCTCTGTATTAAAAGAGTCTGGGTGCAAAACTGACCTGTCTGCAGTCCAGACCTGTCACCACTGATAACACTTTGGTGCATTTAGAAATTAACAATATGACAAAGGAGACCCTGAACTGATGAGCAGCTGAAATCCTGTATCAAACAAGAATGGAAAACATTTCTCTTTCAAAACTACAGCAGTGTCTCCTCAGTTCCCAAACGCTTAGAGTGTTGTTAAAAGAAGAGGTGATGAAACACAGTGGTAAACAGGCCCCCGTCCAAACTATTTTGGAATGTGTTGTTGGCATCAAATTCAAAATGGGCAAATATTTTTCAAAAAACAATAAAATGTCTCAGTTTCAACATTTGATATGTTGTTTTTGTAGTATTTTCCTTTAAAAATATGGGTTTACATGATTTGCACATCATTGCATCCTATTTTTATTTACATTTTATTTACATTCATTACCTTACACATACACATTTTCTCTATTTTCTATAGCTAAAATACTGGTGAAAATATAAATCAGTCAGGTGGTCGACATTTTCTTGAAGTAGAAGCAAAACTATTCAGACAGTGATCAGCCATTTCAGCAAGTGAGTGGATTTAAAGAGAACTGAATCAAAGACTACATTAATATCACTGCTGGTCGTGTCTGGAGTAAATTTAAAAGTGTAGCTCACAGTCTTCATGATAGAAATGAGCCCTGACTGTGTCTGGGCTCATATGAGCATTTATTAAACATGTTCATAGGATTTCAATGCATTATACTTTGTCTGATTAAACATCACAATCAAATCACAATCCACGTGTTAGTTTATTTAAATCAAACATTACTGTCTTACAGAAGAATATATGATATGTGGATCTTCTGCTTCTACTTGTCTGTCTGATCTCTTGTTTCTCTTGTTGAAGTGTAGAGAAGTGTAGTTCATCATTTCACCATCCTGTTAATGCAGTAATACAGAAAACACACACCTCACACACAGAATACAAACAGAATACAGTATAGAGATAATAGAGTAAAACACAAATAGAAAGCAACAAAGTTTTTAAATCAATAATTTCCTGGGAAAAATGTGATGAGTTGATTTTACTGTATCAAGTAATACCACACACACACACACAAACACACCGAGATATAAAACACCAGAGTTTCAAATTCACAAAGAAAAATTCAGAAGAGCCAATAAAATAAACTAGTTTTTAAAGTCTTGAAATCAGTTTTAGAATTACCTCATTCTCTTCTTTAGAGTTAGAATCTGTGGAAACAGGTACATTGAGTTACATCATTCATTCATTCATTCATTCATTCATTCATCATTCGTCTCATTTTCTTTATAAACTGCAATTCATCTTGAGCAACGTGTTTTGAAACATTTCAAAGTAAATCTAAAGAAAAGATTAGTTTTTGTGTTTTAGTTTATTTCTTTTTATTTCTTTTAAGGTTACATTTTGGGAGAAAAAATCCAGCACTATATATTGAGGATAATCAGTAATGAGCTATATTTACTCTCTCTGTGCTGTTCTCTGTGCTTCAGTATGATCAACAGCAGGAACAGAAGAACACTGAGCAGAACCACAATCACAGCTCCAAACACCAGAACCAGCAGGAAGAACACATCAGATCTGTAGCCATCTACACATAAAACATCAAACATTTATCTTACAGTATCAGATTTGACCAACAAATCTATATACATATAAACATATATTTAAACAAAACAATATCTGATCAGTACAATGTGATATGGACTATTATAAACAATAAATAATAATGAAAAATGACAATAAAAAAAAATATGTGCAGGAGCATGTCGGTAAAAGACAAACCTTTAAATTTAGTTTTGTTCTCCACAGATATTTGATTAATCTCTGAAGAAAGGATATAAAATAAGAATAAAAATGATTTAAAATCACAGTTTCATTTTGCTGTTTCACATAACTCAAATATCCTCTTTAGCCATTTTATTAATAGTTGATGGCTAATCTAGTGAAATAATGGACGTTACCTCTGATTTGTAGATATGTTGTGTTGCTGAAGGTCATGAACTTTTGGCTCTGAGCGCTGCAGTAATAGAGTCCTGAATCAGAGTGATTAACTGCAGTTATAGTGAGAGAGGAGTTCATAGAGTTCACTCTCATCACTGATCTGTTACTCTCAGCTATAAAATGACAGGGTTTGGAGGATAATGTTAATGAGTAATATTTACATGCAATATAAACTGGTGCTGAATTGTTTGTGTGTTTGAGCCAGAATAAATAAGATGACAGAGTCAGACTGTGTTGACACCAGAGAGTGACATCATCACCAGGTTCTGCTTCTACAGTTAAACCAGCCTGAGAGCTCAAACACACTGACAGTAAACCTGAAACACATAAAACACACACGTATGCTTTACACTGTGTATAGATAATACATTACTGGTGGGTTTAAACTCACAGTGCCCAACACTGGTCATGGAGATCTCCCACCCTGGAGAGTTCAGGCTCTTCACACCTGGCTCTAATATTCCGACGCCCCTGAAGGCCTTCATTACCTGGATCAGGCGAGTTAGATTAGGGGTGGAACTAAACTCTAAAGGGTGGTAGATCTCCAAGACCAAAATTGGGCACCCCTGATTTAAGCTGTGTGAATACAGCGACCTCAGTTACTACTGTACAGAGTTTCAGCAGATCACCCTCTCAGAGTTTTTATCAGTGCTTACAAATGAACAACACGCTGTAATTTTCATTTGAACAGGATTAGATTTAGTGGTAAACCTGTGAACTTTCTACTGAGAACAGTGCAGCGTCTCTCATACACAACAAGCTTATTTCTACTGTTTACTCTGAGTTTAATAAGATAGAATCAGCTTAGAAACACTTACCGATCACACAGAGCAGCAGAGCCATCACTGAAATGAGGACCATCACATACTGTATCAGTACCAAACAGGAAGCTTCGCTGTCCGGTTAAACTTCATTTATGTGGAGTAGGAGGGGCTTAATATACATATAACAGTGGACATCAAACAGAGAACAAATGTACATCAGAGTAGTCAGAGGGAAAAAGCTCAATTTTACAAAGATTAGGATTTTTTTTACCCTATTTACTGTAAATCATATACACAATAAATTGTATATAAACCATAAAGTATATATACACAGAGGGGCCTAAAAGTCTGAGACCACTAGGTGTAACATTTTCTGTTTTCCATTGTTTTATAATTTAATACAAATTTGCATTATAAATTATCAGCAAAACAATCTGAGTGAAAAGTAGAATCTTAGAAATTTTAACATGAACTTCAGACTTTCTTAGTGTCTGTCCACTTTTTGCTTTAATGACAGCATCAAGCAGGTACGGACTCTGATCACTAACAGTGACCTGAAAGTCGTCTGAACACGAGCTTCACTAGAAGAGATAAGACTGAAAAAAATAATAATCTTTTTGTATGAAGGCCTTAACAAGGCCAGTTTTTGCTTAAAATTGAATAGTGACCTAGAATTAGTGCAGAATCTCAGAATCTTTAAAATAACAACTAATGAGTGATGTTGTTGTTCTCATTATTATATCAACACCTGAAAAAAATACACTAATTTTGCTGAAATCTCTTGCAGCTAAATAAGAGAAATGACCATAGAAGGCAAACAGAGCTTTGGTTGAAGTTTAGTACAAGAGTCCATTTACCCCAAAAAGCCACGTAACAGTACTGTCACGTTGCTCAAACAAAGGAAAACATTACAGTCTTTGCCAGATGTTGCTAAAGGTGCCACAGCAGGTCCAACATCATGAGTACAATATAATGGCATTCAGAGACCTTCCCTGCCATTCCAGCTGTTTTGGAGTGGCCTTTTCTGCTGGTCCTAATAAAAAAACATTGCTTTCAGCAGAAATATGGCATCATCTGCATGTTTCTCTGGTTCCTCTCCACTGTGACACCACAGTATCAGAGCTGTATATTAAAATGTTCAGTTATGTCTTCTTATAGGGATATTGTTTTGTCTTTAATACTCTAGCCTTTTAAGCATTTTATACTGTTGACCTCACAGTTACACTATATGGACAAAAGTATTGGGACACCTACACATTACACCTGCAGCTTTTATGAATCCCATTCTAAATCTATAGACATTAATATGGAGTCCTTTGCAGCTCTAACAGCTTCCACTCTTCTGAGAAGCTTTCTACAAGATTTTGGAGAGTGTCTGTGGGAATTTCTGCACATTTATCCAGAAGAGCATTGGTGAGGTCAGACACTGATGTTGGACCAGAGGATCTGGCTCACAGTCTCCATTCTAGTTCTTCCTAAAGGTGTTGGATGGGGTTGAGGTCAGGGCTCTGTGAGGGCCAGTCAAGTTCCTCCACACCAAACTCACCCAGCCAGGCCTTTATGGAGCTGCTTTGTGCGCTGGGCCTCAGTCATGCTGCATCTCAAACTGTTCCCACCAAGTTGGAAGTGTACAATTGTCCAAAATGTTTTGGTGCTGAAGCATTAAGATTTCCCTTCACTGGAACTAAGGGTTCTAGACCAACCCCTGCAAAACAGCCCCATATCATCATCCCTCCTCCACCAAACTTTACAGCTGGCACAGTGTAGTCAGGCAGGTAACGTTCTCCTGGAATTCCCCCCATCCAGACTCGTCCATCAGACTGACCGATAGAGAACACAGAATATGATACAGAATATGTTTACACTGCTCCAGAGGCGGCGCTTTACTCCACTTTATCCACTTGTTAGCACTGGGTGTGGCTGAAACACCTGAACTCAAAAATTAGGAGGGGTGTCCCAATACTTTTGTCCATATGTTGCATATTTGACATAGTGTCCATATCTGCATCATGACTTCTGGGCTTCTGTGCAGGCCAGAATGTGAAGTGAATCGGATGATGTGTTGTCAGTATAAAGGATATTAAAATCACACAGTGAGTCTTAAACACACTTTGAAATCACACAATTACAGTTAGGCCTCCATTCACTCCAGTTACTATTACTACAGGAGTCTTATTGAAGTCATGAGCTTTGAAGCCAAGGCTTGGTTTTATTAGATCACTTAGAGTTATAGCTGATAAAAGCATCTTCTGTTCTCTTCATAATCAGTTATTTAAAAATAGCTTGCTGTTGTTATTCATGAGTTTCAGGCCTTTTTAATGGAGTTTTTTCCTCGGCCACTGTTATCCATGTCTTGTCCCTTGACTGGAAGAGCTAATATAACAAATCACCCAAAATTCGTATTATTTTCCCTTTATAACACATTTTTATCCTTTTTCTAGACTTTCATTCATAATCAGATATAAATAAAAGACACAGAGGTTTGTTTTATGTCTTTATATCTATGGAAACAGAAATGATTGGGCTTCAAAAAACTCAGTTTTGTGGTTGGAAAAACACCCAAACCCTGATGTGCAAATGCACAGACATGTGAAAACACTCACACACACGCATGCAGACACATGACCACACCCTTGCACAGTGTGCGTGTATGTATGTGTGTATGTGTGAGCGTGTGCATGTGTGAGCGTGTGTATGTGTATGTGAGTGTATGTGTATGTGTGTGTGTGTGTGTGTGTATGTGTGTGTGTGTGTGTGTGTGTGTGTGTGTTCGTGCTTTAGAACACATCAATTATACAAGCAGTGACTAAGTGTGGCTGCACATTACATGACACCACACACTGTTCAAACGTTTAGTCACGTGTCACATTAACACATTATTCATAATAAGAAGTTATTACATTATAAATGATATACTATAATCTTCTGTATTATTTTTGCTAAATGCTCTGCCTGTTCTACAGCTTCTCAGTCACTAAAGAATCTCCTACATCTGTTTTATCACTCTCAGGGCTGTATAAAAGGAGAACTCCACTGACTTCTCAAATTTACGTCACCATGACTACAACACAAATATAGACATTTTATTTACTATCCAGAACCACCAGAGAACCTACACGAGTCCTCTGAGTTTATATGGAATGTTTTATATGTAATGTCATTATTGTGATTGACAAATATTCAGGCCAGATTTTTATGCACAAGCACATGGATATTCTGAGTTAGATTTGTTTTTAATAGCAATCCTATTACATCTCATATTTTATGGAAATTTAATGGAAAAAGTAATTTTGGACTATCTCTGTTGGTCTTTTGATAATGGAATTTACACACTGTAAAAAACAGCTGGAGATTTTAAATACTGTCAAAATTATGTATAATAATGTGTAATAATGTAAAAAAAAAAGGGAAAAACAACAAAAATGGATTTTTTTGGTTGACATCACAAAGATGGTGATAAAATAATGATGTGGTGATATTTTGGTGTCTTTTCACCACATCCAATCTACTTTATTACAGAGATGGTTGTAGCAGGTGACCCTGAATGACCTGCTGTTAACAGTAAACAAGGCTGTTTATCTGCTAATGGAAAATGAGGTGTTAAAGTGCAGCCGTGTGGTTTTGATGCAGCGAGCAGGTGAGAAAAGCTGAGGGTCAGTTTTGCAGTTGGAAAGTATTCAGAGCACAATGTGCTCAAACACACAGACACTAACTGAGCAGAAGGACTTTCACATGCATTACTGGATCAAACAAAGAGATTATTTATTATAATAACACAAATAATTTCACTTAATAAAACAAAAGCAACAGTACATGTAATGTCAAACAATCTTTATTGTAAAATGGATAATCCTAAAATCCCAGTCCTAAAATTTGATTGGCTGAGCCACATTTGAAGCCATGGTAAAATATTTGGTTTAGCTCCATTCATTCTCCTTCATTGCCATTTTATAGTTCTGTTTTTTTCTATAAAGGGAAGGAAGTAGCGGCTCCTCTTAAACCAGCTCCAGTTTAAGCCTCCATGAAGGCTGCTGTAGCTGCACATCGTCACCTGTTTGATTGCCTAAATGACAAACAGGACGACCTCCAAGTGCATCATTTGAAACTGAGCATATAAATAGCATAATTTGATCTTTGTGTTTTTGTGATGTCAGCTCATTTACACACATACGCCTATTTAGCCTACAGCAGTTTGGCTCCGCCCATCCATGCTGAAGTAGTAAGGAGTGTTTCAGTCTGGACTCCTTTTTGAAAGAGGCACAGTCAATCAGATCAGAGCTCATTTATGTATATCAGTCTTAAAGACAGTAATACAACTGTTTTATTATAAGGGGTAATAAGAGATTAGAGATTACTTTTTTGGTTATAACATGGACCTCAAATAAAAAAATAAAATGCAACATAAATGTAGAATAACAGCCCTTTAACTTCTGTGTTTTATTTTTATTTACATAATGTCTGTATATATGGTCCAATCGGGAGGCAGCTGTCTAAGTAGGCAGCATTTGCTCCCAAGACGAAGGCTGTCCCATTTGGAAGGCAGCATAAGTCTGCTGCCTTCAAAGGTGCCTTATGTCGACCAAATCTGAAGGCAGCATCTCATGTATCCATCTCAGAGAAGGAAATCCCACCGGACGAAAGTTCCGTTGCTTTAGTTTGATAAACTTGGCTGGATAGAGTGGCCGTTTCTGTCACCTGAGGAGTTTACATACATACATACATACATCATCTAAACCGCTTACCCTCCTGGGTCGCGGTGGGGTGCTGGAGCCTATCCCAGCTGTCATTGGGCAGAAGGCAGGATACACCCTGGACCGGTCGCCAGTCCATCGCAGGGCAGTTTACAAATGTAGTGTAAATTATTTCTTGATTTCTGCTTTTACTGTTTTGACTGTCATATTTATGTAACATACTTAACATATCTGTGTTTGTAGGTCCATAGAAATGGTTCCTTTTATTAAATGTAGGCAGTTTGCTGGTCTAACACAACATGACAGGCTGCTTTTGTAACTCGTTAGGTGAAGCTAACATTAGTTAGCTTAGCTAGCGGGCTAGCTGGGCAGAAACAGTGGCTCCTCAAAACGAGAGATAGTCCAGTTTAAAATACAGCTGTTCACTGTTTAGTAGCGATTTTTGTATGGAAGTAAATCCTCGGTTTGATTCTATACTCAGAGATTTCTTCTGTCCTCAGGGAATCACGTTACAGAAGCAGAGAGGCGCTGGCTGAGGACGAGGAGCTGTTATGTGGAGATCGTCAAGTTGAACAGCTGAAAGCAGCTCACTTTTCAGCACATGTGCGGGAAAACATGGCAGAACCAGCTCTATAGACTGACGTTGTCCTGGAATAATGAAAAATAGTGTAACTTACTGGACGATGTAGAAGTTCTGAATTTTTATTTTTTTTTACATACAACAAATGCTTATTTTTGCCAGCTCTGCTTGTCTTGTATAGCTCATCACAGTCATATGAGTGTTGGGTGAAGGTTGACGGCTAAATTTCTGACCTATAGCTAATAAATCAGATGAGAATGCACGAAGTAAAATTCATATTGTCCAGCTTACCTGATTGTGTGTGATCCTTTTTTTCTGGGTGCATTTTGTACAAAATTATAAGTAGTTCTTATGATAAAAACTTGGGTCCTGTTCAGGAATAAAGCAGTAAAATCACCAACTCCAGATTCAGAACTGAACTGCATTTATAGTTTGCAGAACTGACATAATATTGTTTGTTGTACAGTGATGTACATTGGGAAACTGCAATGATATGACCACTATATACCTGCTTATAGCTCAATCACTGTTATTATTGTATATGAAATGAGGAACTAACCATGACTCTACAACAGCAAACCAAACAGTGAATGATCACCGTGCTGTATCTGACCAGACAGTAACGGGAAATGTCACTGTATCAAATCAAAAGGTTTCATTTATAGGCCTATGAAGGAGGTGTCAGTCATTGCACTCCAACAAGAGTGGTTTTAATGAAGGAATAAACTACTGGTGATCATAAATGAACTGACTGCATAGCCTTCATAGTGACAGGGTTCCTTTAAAAAGGGAGCTCTAGATCTCTCCACTGTGCTGACATTAGTTATACAGATGAATCCTGCAGTACACTCTAAAAAATCTGCATACATGTGCTTTGATGGTTCTATGTAGAACGTTTTTGAAAAGGGTTCTATATAGCACCCAAAAGTGTTCTTCTATTGCTACAAGCCTGACATCATAACAATTGAAGAACCTTTTTGGCTGCTATATAGAACCCTTTACAAAAAGGTACTATATAGAACCATCTAAAGCACATTCTCCATAAATCTGAAGAACCATTTCACCATGAAAAGAACCCTTTAATCACACAAATGGTTCTTTAAGTGTTCATGGTTCTATATAGAACCACTTATTTACAAAAGAACGCTTGAAGAACCATCTTTTTAAGAGTGTACTTTGGGTGTGACTGGGTGCCCCATAGACTAGGACAACAAAGGCCTGCGTAGCAGAGAAAGTCTTCCCAATTAAAACTGCTCTCTGCTGCCCCTAGTGGTCCTGTAGCACACGCCAAGCCAAAAAAGACTTGCTCAAATGCTGCCACCTACTGGAAGGTGTGGTTACAAATATTACACACATAAACCACCATTAATATGAAACACAGAAATCAACACAGAACCTGCATCGCATTATACACTGCAAGGCAATCCAATAATGGACCAAATACATTTAAATTCAATTCAGATTTATTTATGTAGCACTGTTTACACTGGCGCTGTCACAAAGAAGCTGTAAAAAATTAGCTAAGGGTGGCAGCAGCAGCTCCCTAAAAGCAAGAGGAAGAAACCTTGAGAGGAACCGAGACTCAAAAGGGAACCCATCCTCCACTGGTCCACACTGGAAGGCAACACACTCTAGTTATCTAGATTGAATAATTTAGAGTAGCATCACTCAATACCCAACATCATCCCCAACCCATCCCTCAATACTCAACACCATCCTCACACCATCCCTCAAAACCCAACACTAAATCATTTTTACCTGTTCAAAACAAATTCCACATACCAAGAAACTGCATTAGATTAGAAAGAATATCAGAAGCTAAAACTGTTAGCCATTAAACAGGATGATGTCTGACGCATTGAGTTTGGCACCCATTTTATATCAGTTGGCATTTTTTTTTTTTGGCATTTTTCATCTTGAGGTTTCCATTCATGCCATTAAAAACAGACACTGATGAGCTGATGTATAACAGTGATAACTGAGTATAACAGTCTAACATAAAACTACAGGTTTCAGGTTTTGTCAATAAGTTATCAGAGTTGTGTTAACACCACAACTTTCCTGACTTTTTAAGTCTTAAAAAACTTTCTCAATTATTTTTCAACATTCTACTGGGCTGTGAGGACAGATTAGCCATATTAGACAGCTAACATTGATCAAACAAGTCGTGATGTTGGGTTTGATACTGAGACTCCGAGGCGTGATTCGAAGACATGGACGAAATCCAAACGAAACTCCACAGCGAGGCTTGTATCATTTTCAGAGAATCACGTGATGCCAAACAAAACCTCACTTCCTGCCCAAACTCATGATCATTTCGAATCGCTATTGGAAGACTGGAATCCACACCCACCCCACCCAAATTTCATGGGTAGTGCATGGAACAGTCAGGCTGGTTGGATTGCTTGAGGCCTGGGACATTGAAATCGTGCTGAAGAATGGAGCCTGTTCAAAAGCAGAAGCCCAGAGAGGCCATGAGCTGTTACTGTAATTTTCTGGATTGTTATCTTGAGAAAACAAGTTAATTATCTTGTGATCCAAAAATAACAAAAGTCGTTATCTTAAGATAACAAGTTAATTATCTTCCGACATCAAGATAATAAGAATTGTTATCTTTGGATAATGAGTTAAGTTAAATATCTTGTTAAATATTACGTTAAACATTTTGAGATCACAAGATATTTAACTTGTTTTCTCAAGATACTGATCAAGAAATTTACAGCAACAGCACATGGCCTCCCCGGACTTCTGTAGTCCTGTTTGGGAATATTTTAAATGTCCTCTGATAATGTCCAGACTGGTGTGGATGTGTGTATCAATAAAGCTGTAAACAGTCTAATAACATTGGACAACAATTTTGTGTCACCTTTATTATGTCAGACAATTTCTTCAACAATTAAGCACCACTGTTCTTACTTTTTGGCTTTATTGGCAATGGTGGCTGCTAAGTATGAGGAAGCCAAGCACAGTTTCTGCTCCCAATATGATTGCATGTGCAAAAATTTGAGAAGTTAGGCATGCCATCCGTATCCTGCACGTTTTCATTTGATTTCATTTGTACAGCTTTTTGCCCTCTGTGACATCCACCTAAAAAGTCATATATTTTAGAAGCAGCACCATTTTCCACAGAAAAGCTGACCCAAAGGAAGCAGGAGATGGGCAGTCCTACTGTTCAATTGGTCAATGAATTAGAAATAAACATTACATAAGCACATAACTTTAAATAGTCGTCCAGCACACATTCTTATTCTTTAAACTTTCTTCTTTTACACTGGTCACTTGAGTGTCAGATTGTCTTTGTATTTGTGCTCATCGAACAGCAGGCCTGCATTAATGTCTTGGTGCTGTATCCGAAGCAGCTTAACCAATGATCTTGTGCTTGCTGTGATATATGCTCACCACCAGATGTCGCTGTTTCTAATACTCCTAGACTTCGAATCATTTCCCGGCACAATCAGGGAAAAGCCGCAAAGCTTCACGAGGCTTCATTCTGCCATCCCTGCTGATTTAGTTTTAAAAGTTGTGCCAAAAGGTGCAGCAGAATTTATGACCAGGCCTATTTTGCCTTGTTTGGGTTGGATTAGTCAGCTTACAAAACAACATGAGGCATCATTCAGTTTTACTTGACCTGCCGAGACACTTCAGTGTCAAAGTGTTCTGGAAAATGTTCGTAAAATGCTGATGTTTGAGTGGGCAAAGTTTGGGACCAATATTTTGTTGATATCAAGTTAGTTTAGTGTTAACAAAATGACATTTTAGCTGGAAAATATCTTGTGGTGAATTAGTGATCATGTGTAAACGTAAACACTTGGATGTTTTATTTGTTTCTTACAGTTACATGTTACTGTTTACCATGAAGGGAAACCATACAAGCCGATTTGTGTGGCTCTAAACATATAGAAGAGGAAATCTGCAGCAGGATTGGAGATTCCCTTGCACGGGTGGCACATATGCAGACCCATGTGAATGGTCTATTAAATGTAAAGGTCATTTGACAAATGGCCCTGTATGCGTAACTCTTACTCATTTATAAAATGTAACTGTCACTTAAAGTTTTGTGTTTGCTTTACAGGGTTTACAGTCTTATAAATGGCAGTTAGTATGAGACTCAGCATGGTGTACTTCACTGACCCCCAGCACTGCACAATGGACAAGCACAACACTGTGCTTTACAGACCACCAGCGCAGCACCATGTAACCAGGACAGCAGCGTGTGCTTTGCAGACTGTCAGAACAGCACTGTGTAAGATCTAAGGGAGCGTACAGGATTGGATGATGTAAAACTGTTACTGCAAGAGACCTTTACTGTCACATTGTAGTCTCTGTGGTTCTTTCAGTTCTTTTCATCATTTTTTCAAGTCTCTTTTTACATGGAATGCTAAATTCTGAAGGAATTACTTTTATAACCAGTGGGTGGTGTTATTAGGCTTCCATCATCCCCTTAGTGACCATCAGTCGTGACCCTGAGTGGTAGGCCTTCAGAGTGGGCCAAAAATGTCACTAATAATAATAATAATAATAATAATACAGTACAGAAGTCTCTGACAGTTATACAGAAGTATCTGAGATGGGTGTAACTGCAGTGATCCAGCAGAGGGAGCTGTTCTATTATAACTGAGAGAGAGAGAGAGTGAGTGAGAGTGTGAGAGCGAGAGAGAGAGAGAGAGAGAGAGAGACACTTATACTTTATCACAGTCTATTGTTTTATAAGGGTGAGGACACATTTCTTCAGTTTCTTCATTGTGTATGTATATAATATCCTTCTACTGTATCAAACACAACCAGAGTCACTGTGAAGCTTCTCCACTCAGCACAATCTGACCTCCTCTGACCACCATCACTCCACAACCTCACAAGCTTTTAAAACTTTCTGAACAACAGCTTTAATATTTCTCTCCAGTGTGTCCAGATTCTTTCTCAGAACATTATGAAGGGAAAACAGAAGTTCATTTTGCATGATAGATATAAACTGAAAACGTTTACTTAAAGGTTGCTTTAAAACTTGAATCAAATATGTACACTGGCTCCACATGAATGAAATATGGTACATCAGCATAATTACTATGTGTAAATACTTCACTAACTTCATGATTGTTGATGTAACATTTCATTTTTATTATTGCTATGACAAAATGCTATGACCGTCCCTCTAAGGACCAGATATGGATTACTGACTAGGGCAACAGGGCCAGTGGGGCCTCTGACTGCTGGGCCCCTCAGGGGGCCAAAGACCACAAGGCTAGAGGGGGGCAGTGCACTGCAGATATAAACACCACTGTTCTCAGGTCCTTCTAACTTTATATTCTTATACTGGTTCTGTTTTATTTTCTTATTGATATTATTGTTGCAGTTGAAATGGGATGTTTTAAATTTATGATGGACTTCTCTTTCTGCATTATGATTCGGCTTCTGTTAAAAGAAAAACAGAAGAAAAAAAACAACACTGTACACAAAACTGTTACAGCGTAGACACAGTAGAATTGCACATTATTAGGGTTCATTTTCTTTATTTTCAAAACAAAGATAAGCCAACCATGAACTACTGTTTCATCTTACTCATCAAGTATGTATTTATTTATTTATTTATTTATTTATTTATTAATTTATTGTTTCTTGTTGGAGTTTAAGGGGCCTCAAGAGGTGCTGGAGCCCAGCGGACTCACAACACCATGATCTATCCCTACCTTGGACCACTTGCTCCCCCTCCGTATAGACCCAAGGACCACCAGAGGGTCCAATGGTTGAGAAACCTTATATTACGTCACTCATAAAGAAGAAGCTCGACCTGAGCCTTTATTAAAACCAGAACCCTGTTCAGGTGGCAGATCTGTGGAATGTTTACTGGGGCACTCACAAAAATGTTGGAATGGTTTGTTATGTGATCTTTTATATTTGAATATTGTTTGTTCGGTTTTAGGCAGTGAGAGTTTTACTGAATGACTATTCAGCATTTTAAAGTAGAACAAAGTAAAATAAAACTACAGGTAAAGTGTTTCTGGACATTAGAGAGGAGAACAGATGTTGATGAGAGAGAGGAAACGTGAGAGGACTTTAAGAATGACATCAGAGGAGAAACATCTGGCCTTTTTTGGCCTGACTTAACAGGTAATTTGTATTGTCTGTTACAAGCAGTGTTTTCAATCTTCTCGTTTTTTATGATTTTGTTTACAAGACACACCAATCAACATGGCTGAATTCCACATTGTTGGTGCGTAGATCCTTACATAAATCTAACAGTACAAACTGCATAATTAACAGGTTAAAATACCCCAAAACAGTCCTACGGTGAACTGGGGGTATTTTCTCAGTAAGCTGGATAACTTCCTGTCCTATAGGATTGTTCTGCTCCTCTCTTATTGTACTGACTTGTTCTTTGGCCTAAATTATCATGCAAAATGCTCTGGGCTGAGCTATTTACATGCCTAGACACACCCCTGACCTCAAACATGACTCTGTACTCACACACACGTAATACGATAGACACAGAAAGAAAAGCAGTAAGAGTCCATTAGATTCTCCAGCAAATGAGCAAAACTCACACAATATCCTACACAGAGCTGAACTCTATACAACACTTCTCTTACCAACAGTGTGTAATTCATATTAGAGGGATTTATATTCGCAGCACACCAGTTTCAGTTTCACTGGTTCACACGTTTCTTTAGAAGAGAGAAATGAAACCTAATGCTCCATGTTAGTCAGTTAGTGAGTGTTGACGATGTCCTCGTTTGGTGACTGTAAATCATGTGACCAAACCGGTCTGACAGCAGCAGATAAGAGCAGAGAACTTTTAAACTGTAAACAGTCTGAAGACATTACAGATGAGTTACATGTACACAGCTATAAAAACAGGATGGTGAAGGTAAAGATTATATTTCCTGTAGTTTCAGTAGATCTTATTACAGGATGTTACTGATACAGTCACTTGTGTATGAACTGATCACACAGAGCTCTATTGTGAGGGAGAAGAAGTGAAGGTGTCTGAGGGTCTTTCATTTCAGCCTGATTCCCCTCATTACTGCACCAGCCATAAACAACAACAAATGTGATAAACTACTGCAGATTCTGAACATCTATAAATGAGGGCTGTCAATCATTAAAACAATTAACCCTGATTAATCACATTTGTCTTGTTTGTTAAAGGGTTTTTTGTTTGTTTGTTTTTGTTGAAGTCTGTAGAAACAGTAAGAATTTCACTGGATATTGTGCACATGACCATAAGAGCTTTGACTGTTATTGTAAATGTGCTACATTTTTTGGGAAGTTTAATTTGTCCTCAGTGTCCAGTCAGTATGAATGTACTTTTCCTCATTATTGATCTGAAAAGAATGGAACAAATTTAGGCCTCTTGTAGCTCAGTGGTTCAGTCACATTCCACAATGACTTTTTAGATTCGTTCTATGCGTAGCTGTTGGAGTGGACGTAGTCTGACCTGCAGGATTTCTACTATAATCAGAGAGTCTGGTGGGTTTCATCGCTCACAGACAGTGAAAATTATATAATGGACTATTCCACATTGTTTTGCGATGATATAACTGTGCAAAGACAGACTGGTGTGATCAGGGCAGTTAAGAGGTGATCTACATTATGGAGAGGAGGTTCTTCAGTGTGAGATTCTGGCTGTTAAACAAAGTATCCAAGAGCAGCAGAGAAACGCCAAAGTTTGTTGCTCCTGTGTTTTATCAGTCAGAGCAGAGCTCTGCACACTCAGCAGTACATAGTGCTGGTGTTAATGATAGTATAAACTAAAGTAGTATAAGCTAAACTGCTGCAGACTGAATAGGTGGGTACATGTAAATGTGTTGGTTTTTATGACATCACAGCAACAGTGAATTCAAAACAGGCTGTTTTTGTAGCTTAATTTCCGTATATGAACTGAATGGACTGAGGAGTGAACAGTACAATTTATATAATAAGAGTATTTCAGTTAATACAATACTAAGTAAAAATGTCTAGAAATAAGTTAAATAACTTTTTAATATTCTTACAACAACCTCAAAATGAGAAATATTAGATGTGTTGATGCACAGTGGAGGTAGTTGTGCCTCTCTGGAATCCAGAGCATCAATTCATTTAAAAATGTGGGCTCATTTATGTCTTCAGGCCTCTTTAGGCCTCTTAGAAACACCCATGTGTCCCGTGTGGGTCTTTTAAACAAATGTGATTTTTCTTTCATCACTGCAACGAAGACCCAAAAAGCTTTTACATAAAACACCTATAATGACTGGACAAAGAAACTGTAAACAATGTCAGTAAAATAATTGAATTATTTGATTTGTATGTGTATCTTATTTCCATAACTTACAGAGCTTACACAAACTCACTACTGTTTTCAGAGCTTTAACATTGTGGTATGAATTGTATAGAATGGGACTCATGATGCCATGCAAATGAATAGCAGTGTTATATTGCAAGCATAACTGTTCCTCTTGTTCCTCTCATTGCTGATCTACAGTCAGTAACGCAGAGTGAACTGGATGATCTTTGCTTTCCCACATCCATTACATTAGTGATACATTATTAATGTTAACTAGGTTTGTTAACCACTGATAATGATTATGAAATATACAGGTGGTGAAAAGTTAGGCCTTTTCAGATTTCTGCTGTTTTTATATACTTTTTAAAAACAAAACACATAAAAAAATGAAAAAAACAGTCCAAATTTAGTTTTGTTTTGTTCAAATTTTGTTGTCAGCATTGTCTGAATCAAGGAGGCAATCAGAAAACAAGGAGAAACATTTTGCTGTGTCCGGTTGAGAGAAAATGGTGCGATGAACAGTAAAAATACAGCACTCATACTGATTTGACTTCTAGTGGAGGCATAAAAGGGCTTTGCTTCTTAGAAGTTGTTGCAAATGTGATTCCAATCCGTATTGTTTCCATTTTCTGTACACAATTTGGAAACATGATAAATGGATCTGAAATTACTTGGAAAATATACATTTAACGTTCGTTCTAAGAATGTTTTTCCTTCTCCTGTAAAGTTAATGTTTTGGAGATATGAGGTTTTTCTCCAACAGTGATGTGTTACGTTATTGATGTAACTGTAAACCTGTAAGCTTGGTATGAGTGGCATCAGAGTGAACATGTTGTAGTCACACACAGTCAGTCAGTGTCAGAAGTAAAGACGCCTGAACTCTTTTTTCAAACACTTCCTCTTAGAATCAACAACATATGCAGTAAATTCAAACCCTTTTAAAAAAGATTCCACATTCTGTCTCAGAAAGATTAAATACTTAACATTAAAATAATTGTAAAATATGTATAAAGAAACAGCAAAAAAATGTGTATCCTTATACTGTATATGTAGCTACACCCAGTGTCAAAATATTGCACATAAAATAGAATCTGTTTAGGATTTATTTCTCCACATGTTTATACCCTCTGATATTAATTAGGTATTTATTATCTTGTTCGTCTGATTTTATTTTTTTTACTGCTTGAGCCCTATAAAGCTTAATATAAGCCACTGCTCATCTTACTTTCTTTCCTGTTTCCTGACTTTTTCAAGTATTTTAACAAAGTTTCTCAATTATTTTTGAACATTTTACTGGCATGTGGAGACAGATTAGCCGTATTAGAAAGGTACCACTAAGCAGATAGTAGCTGATTTTTGGTGTAAATGTTGGAGAACGTTCTAAAGTTCCTCCAATCTGTATCAACCTGTGAGCACTGAAATCTCTGACACACTCACTGACTGACCTCCACTCATGACAGACTGATCTCAGCGCATAAATTTGACTATGTTGACTCTGTCTCATCTGCTAGCATGACTGCAGTGTATTTTATGGAGTCTGTATTTTTTACTGAATCACTTCTAGACTATGAAACCTCCATTGAATCCCCTGTAGATATTTTTGACAAACAAAATCAGCTGGAACAGATTTTCAGGAGGAAATAAGGCTTTCATCGGATCCGGTCCTGGAACTGGTTGATGAGGAGCTTCGTTCAGAACCAGCATCTGCAAAAATGTAAAAACATGTAAAAATACTGAGAAATATATTATAAAAAAAGAACTAAACAATACAAACATTAAAAAGGCTGATTTACCTGAACTGGAGCTGCTCGAAACAGGTTTGAAACCTGAAACAGAGATGAGTGAATGATTATCATTTTCCTGAGATAATGTTCATTATCACAGAAGGGACTTAACACACTGTACAGCTGTACAGAATGACCCTTAATTCAACGTTCAGACTTTTACCAAAACACCTTTCAGCTTCTCAGCTTATAAAGAGAAACATTCTGGAATAATACATAATGATCATTTTACTGAATCAATGTTGAGTTATTGGGAACTCTGTGTAAGAAATCTGTTCTCAGTAACTCAACATGTTCATCTCTCTGCACTTACCAGACTTCTTCCTCCACATGAAAACTCCAACACAGACAATGAGGACAAGCAGGAGAACAGCAACGACTACACCAATGATGATACCAAGTGATCCTCCATCTGAAACACCAGAGTTACATCAGAGCATTTTTAATCTGTCACATCAAAAGTAAATGTTGAAGTACAGTTACTTTACTTTGCATAACAATAACAATATTCTCCTACCCAACAGATCTCTATGATCAGACACCTGCAGCACCATCTCCTTCTCCAGGCTGCTGTGCTGAATGATGCAGGTGTAGTTGTGTTTGTTCAGCTCCTCAGGTGAGACAGTCAGAATGCTCCTCTTCTGGAAGGTTCCATCCTGGTTGAGCACCGTCTCTCTGAGCTCCACGTCCTCATGCAGATCCTCTCCATTCTTCTGCCAGGAGATCATCACTGCTTTGGGGAAGAAACCTGTAGCATGACACACGACTGGAGAAGAAGAGTTCTTCTGGAACAGTGACGCCTCAGGAGAGACTGGAGAGAGAAGGGGGGGGGCACATTTAAAACCAAAGTGCTTCACAATTAATGGACAGATTTGTCTCACTGTCAGTTTTCCACTTGCAGCAGTCTCATTTACACATACTCAGCATAAACCATTCATCAGTTACTGAAAGCTAAAATCGATAGAAATGCATTGTTTTGAAAATGGTTTTAAACAGTCACTGAGGACGCCTGTTTTGATGTCAGCTGGTGGACTGTTCCAGAGTCTTGGCAGAGCAACAGCAAATCTCCTTTGAGTTTAAGCTGAGACTGTAGAACAGTCAGACGTAATTGAGGAGCTGATCTTCAAGAACAGACAGAGAATGTCCACAGTATATTAAGGTGAAAGGCGATGCAATGCTTTAAAACAATTAATGCCACATTATACTGATCAGTGTCAATCCTAGGATTTGTTTACATGGGGCCATTAGGGGGCAACAGTTTGTGTTCAGGGGCAAATAAATGCCTCCAAATTCAAAGCGCTCCATAAACGTCTTATAATATCTCTAAATACATTTTTTATAAAAAGGACACTTTAACCAAGGTTGGTAATCATAATAATAAGTTAATTATGAAACATTTTAAAATTATTATCAATTAATGATTCAGACATGCAAACTTGTAAGCAGTGAAAAAGGTGCCAACCCCCTGTAGGGAGGCTTGTACTGCTTTCCAGGTAAGTTGACTTATTGTTAAAAGCCTATTCTGGCTCTTTTTTCATATAATGCTGTTTAGTTTTTAGAATATCTGTACCTCTTAATTTCTGAGCCAATTCAGTGATGTTTTTAAACATTCATACAGCCAGATTGTGTTACCTTTTCCTGCTCTCCATAGAAATGCTATCATCTGTTTTCAATAAAAATAAATATTTAAGGAGAGAATTTTAAGTTGTCATGTAATTAAGCTTGTGGTGTTTAATTAAAACTTTAATGATGATAATGTCTCTAATAAAAAGGTCTAGGCTGAATAGAGACCTACATTTGCAACAGTCAGTCAAAAAATATTGTTTTGGCAACGTGGAATTTTGGGGTGTTTTTGATCTTTCAGCTTCAAAAAGATTCTGATCTAACAGCAAAGTTAAGCTTCTATGAAAAAAAAGTTTCTATGAAACTTTCTATGAACGTTAAGCTTTCAGCTCTTGAAATATCTTAGCATTTTCATGCAGACAGGAACTAGATTAAATATTAATCTGTTAATTATAAAAATCTATGAATGGAAAGGTTATTTTTAAGTTTTATTTTAACACAACAATGTGCCAGAAACAGGCCTTTTAGGAGGATTTTTTGCAAAACCTGGTCATTACCACTCCTGAATATGAGCAACATTTCAACTTAATAGTTACTATGAATTTAACAAATATGTAATTTAGCTTTCTGTTACTTTTTGGAAGTAACTCTTCCAGAGTTTAGCTGCAGTTACAGTAACAGATAAAATCACTGTACCTTTCCTCTCCACAGTGGATCTGCCATATCCCACATACTTCTGTAACCAATCAATACATTCATTCTCCAGATAGGCCCTCTTTGTAGCAGCTACACCCAGACCCTCCCACTTCTGTTTGGTAATAACAGCTTTCTGATTAGCTGCGGTCCAAGTGAGAGTGTTCAGATCCAGACTGATGAAGTCTTCTCCATCATAACCGAACTGCATGTATCCTCTCTTGGTTCCATCATCATGCAGCTCACAGCCGTACATCACCTGCATTGTGTGAACCCCTGCAGACACACGCACACACACACACACAGTGAGTTCAGTTCAGCTCTTTATTCATCTCTAACTGCACCATCCTACACTCTACTCTACAGTGTACACACAATACACTGAACTAAAGCCTGAACTCCATCAGCACATGATTCTCCATACTGTCGTATAGTAGAGTGTGTTGAGTCTTGTGTGTGCCATCTGAGAGCACAGTTTGACTAAGATGGAAAGGAAGATATTCTCAGCCTCAGATGCTCTGCCTCTCTGTCATCTCTTTTATTTTTTCATATATATGTTGTTTGCATAAAAATAGTTGAATGAAAATTTGTTTTCTGCTTTATTTGATTTTGCCTGTTCTGGTATCCATGTGGATTCACGTGCTAGTCAGTTACTGCTACAGTTATACTTAACAGTATTTTCCAGAGGAGCTCTTAGAGATGCTTTTCTGAATTACCATCTTTGCTGCTGTCTGATACAGTAGGATTAATATATATTTTGATGTACAAAGATTATAAAGAAAAAAATCTTTGGCTTATTCTTCTGGTATAAAACACTGGAAACTGTTATATTTAATGTTGGTTCAACATGAGTTTGCACAACTTAGCTAGCTAAATGATCCATGACTAGAGATAACCAGAACACCATTAAGGTGCTTTATAATGATCCTTAGAAATGCTGAGCTAATATCTGAGAAAAGACACCCAACATATCATTTTTAGCTATTGTCTTTTCTAAAGAACAGTGTGCAGTTGTGTACAGTCAACAGTCAATCATCCGTTATTGCATGCTTACACAATGTTTTATCTTTGGTAATACGGGCTCTAGTTGAAGATGTAAGTGTTTTATGCTAATTATTAGCATTAAGGATATGTCTGTTACTTATTTAATATGAAAACATTCTTATGTTAAACACTTTAAAATATTTAAACAAACTGAACTATCAGTCTCACTTCATCATAAACAGTGATGCAACTGGCTTCATTAGCATTAATTATATATAAAACTCTTCATCAGCCTCAGCAATAGAAACATGGAAATCATTACTCGCACTTTAAAATCATTGAATTTATTATAACAAGCCATTTGTGGGAGTTTATGGATTACAGAGAAAATTAATAATAACTCTATCTAGAACATATATATGAGAGACTAACTGAACAATTGAAGGACATATTGGGCTGTACAATCTAGTGTATGTTTGAAAATGTGCTGAGCTGCTTGTATATTTGAGTCTATTAAGACATTGTGTTGGTGAACCAAGAACAGTGAAATAACTGACTGATTATCTCTGCTAAAACACCTTCTTACACTCAGACGCTGCCTCTGACACTCAAGAATTTGACTTTGTTGTGAAAATCTGAAGTTCTGTGTGCAGTTTTGGTTTTGTGTTTATAGTTTTCAGAAAATTGTGTATCATTTCAGAACATGTGTTTCAGCAATTGAAAAAAAAAGTGGAGTATGTTTTACATACTTACTGTGTAGGTGTTACTGTAGAGCTGGAGTTCAGTGTTTACACAGTGTGTTCATACTCACCGTCAGTATGGTTGAAGCGCTGCATTGCTGTAGCCACATTAGCTTTAAATGACTCCTGAGTTCCCTGTGCAATCTGTGTCTGTTTGTCCCAGTAATCTGGATCATCAGCAACAACCTTCTTCATCCACTCTGTCTTTGAGATCGCTTTCCTGATGTTACTGTCAAAGTATTCAAACTGCTGTCCATCCAGCAGACTAACAATAGTGAACTCTGGGAAGTTTATTCCTGGAGTAACTGCAGTGTAGAAGTACTGCACAGAGTGGGAGCCTGAAACAGATTAATAACAACCGCTGAAACTGATGAAAAGACTCTTTGAAATTTACCAATTCACAAATCATCCCACATTAGAATTCTCACATTGTGTTACACAAACTGTAACCATCTCATTGTAATAAAAGGTCCTCACAGGAGAAACAGAACAGAAGCAGAGTGCTGGAACATCCTAAACATACAGAGCATTTCTGACCACAAACAGACTGACCTGCTGATGTTGGACGAATATAAACTGTAAAGACTGACCTGCTGATATTAGATGAATATAAACTGTAAAGACTGACCTGCTGATATTAGATGGATATAAACTGTAAAGACTGACCTGCTGATATTAGATGGATATAAACTGTAAAGAGTGACCTGCTGATATTAGATGGATATAAACTGTAAAGACTGACCTGCTGATATTAGATGGATATAAACTGTAAAGACTGACCTGCTGATATTAGATGGATATAAACTGTAAAGAGTGACCTGCTGATATTAGATGGATATAAACTGTAAAGACTGACCTGCTGATATTAGATGGATATAAACAATAAAGACTGACCTGCTGATGTTAGATGGATATAAACAATAAAGACTGACCTGCTGATATTAGATGGATATAAACTGTAAAGACTGACCTGCTGATATTAGATGGATATAAACTGTAAAGACTGACCTGCTGATATTAGATGGATATAAACTGTAAAGAGTGACCTGCTGATATTAGATGGATATAAACTGTAAAGACTGACCTGCTGATATTAGATGGATATAAACAATAAAGACTGACCTGCTGATGTTAGATGGATATAAACAATAAAGACTGACCTGCTGATATTAGATGGATATAAACTGTAAAGACTGACCTGCTGATATTAGATGGATATAAACTGTAAGACTGACCTGCTGATATTAGATGGATATAAACTGTAAAGACTGACCTGCTGATATTAGATGGATATAAACTGTAAAGACTGACCTGCTGATATTAGATGGATATAAACTGTAAAGACTGACCTGCTGATATTAGATGGATATAAACTGTGAGGATAAACAGGATTTTCGTCACCACTGTACAGTAATCCATTATCAGCAGTGTTGACTTTGTCTGTAGAACTATTTTGTTCTGCATCAGTTTAAATCCTCCTTGCACAGTGAGAACTCACTAACAACAGGGCAAGGTTAGCAGGGTTGCCAGATCATTAATTCCCCTACTAAGGCATTAATATTATCTTGGGGAACAGCGAAGCAAATACAACAAAATTACCCCTTGACAGTTATATGATCATAATGTAGATTAAAATCTGTTATAAAGAGACTATTTTAAGGTGATTATTTATTGAACCACAAAGCATATTGAATTCCCCTTAAAGGAAAAAAACACAAAAAAATTGAATTGATAATTTTGTGTCAGATTTCAATAACTTAAAAATATCTAAGTGACTCTACACATTAAAATGATTAACCAGTTTTAGACACATTTAAGAAGTGTTTTGTAGTGTACATGCGTAAGTGTAACTGTAGTCTATATGTGAGGTTTTCCACAATATTTTACCTTTCATAGTCAGAAAAAAGACAAATAAGAAAATGATAAATTATGACCAACCATGAACAGAATGAAATACAAATTAAAGTTCTACCTTCAGATCTTTACTTTTTAAAGGCCTCTGTTAACGACGTCAAGTTCAAAACAGATTTTCTGTCAATATGGCAACCCTGCACTCTGGGTTGTATAAACACCTGCCTCCATCCAATCACATTGAGAGATGCTGTTCAGGATCACTAGTCACTAGGAATAACTGAACCTTCAGGTTGAGTTCAAAACTGAAAGCACTTCCTGGATCTTTCTGTACTTTCTGTAATGGATCATTGAGCATTAGAGCTGCTAGAGGAACATCATTTAAGCAGAATTTCACAAATGACCATTAAATATGAAATAATATTTTATAATGGGCTGTTTAAAATCATGCACCTCCTTTACTAACCAAACCTGTCAACCTGTCAGCTCTCAGTCTCTCATACTGTATTATACTGTCTACATTTTACAAATAGATGAAAATAAGGTTTATCAATATTTAATTATTAATGTAACCCAGTGGAATTTTAAGTGCCATCTGCTGGACAAAATTTCCTTTAGCCTACTTCACATAATAAAAGATATTTTCTCAACAACAACAAATAAAAAACAATAAAAGCCTCTTGACTCTTGACTCCATGTGAAAAAAATAAAATGTGATGAGCATAGCTGTCTGATTTAATAACATAACAAATGACTGATATTAAAACAATTCAGTAGTTTAAATTCAAATGAGAAATTTAGAGTTGCAAAACAAAGTTTTCTTTTTTGTCTAAAGATTTCAGATCTACATGATCACAGGTCTAAATATGAAATAATGTTGTTGATTTCTGCAGTTAACTTCACAACTAATCATCATCAAAGACTTAATTGTTGGTTTAAATTAACACAGAAGGTGATCAGAGTGAAAGTGTGAAGGATAACTTAAACAGTCGCTCACACAGATCATATTTAATATCAGATAAAAAAACTAATATATATATATATATATATATATATATATATACATCATCTAAACCGCTTATCCTTCTGGGTCGCGGTGGAGTGCCGGAGCCTATCCCAGCTGTCATTGGGCGGAAGGCAGGATACACCCTGGACAGGTCGCCAGTCCATCGCAGGGTATATATATATATATAGAAAATATTTAATGAACATTGATATATATGTACATTGAACTTTGATATATATATATATATATATATATATATATGTGTATATATATATACACAATGAACTTTTTATGTATTTGTAATGATCCATGTATTTGTAATTATCTATAATGAATTTACTTTCAATATCTTTTATTAATAAATCAAATGGAAGTGAAGTGGTAAGTGAACTGGAAGACTCTCATTCACTGCTCTTGTTTGGAGACGCTGCTGCCACTCATCTGTGATAAAATACACCGTTACGGTGAAATAACTTCCCCACTTCCAAGTTCAAACTAGAATGCTGTGTAAAATGTAAATAAATGTAAATAAGAACAGAATGCAATGATTTGCAAATCTCATAGACCCATATTTTATTCACAATAGAACATAGAACAGATATCAGATGTTGAAAGTGAGACATTTTACCATTTCATGAAAAAAAATGACTCATTTACAGCTTAATGGCAGCAACACATCTCAAAAAAGTAGAGAAATCCCTGTATGCAAGGGAAGGGAAGGCCGAACAATGCTAAACCACATACTGCAAACATAGTTAATGTTTTCATGAAATGGTAAAATATCACATTTTCAACATCTGATATATGTTCTGGGTTCTACTGTGAATAAAACATAGGTCTGAGATTTGGACCAGTCTAAGAGAACTTTTGAGTAAACTAAGAAAAGTTGGGAGTTTGGGTGCTGTTTTACACTGAGCTAACTTTTAATTTTTCAATTAGAAACCGGTAAAATTGCTTTTAACCACATTAAGTAATTTTTTAAGATTGAATTGATGAACCATTATTACAGTGTAGCACTATAAAACTGTACCACTTTTTAGCGGCTGAAACGTCCTGCACTATCAGAAAAGAAATGAAACCTTTTTGGGTTCTTTTTTACACTTTACTCTTATAATTTAGCAATTTCATAAATCTGATTACAGAAACACTTACTGACCCCCCACAGCAGCAGAGCCATAACTCAAACACATCACTTTACATATCGTATCAGCACCACAGAGGAAGTTTCACCTTCTCTTCAAACTCTGCTTTGTTCGAACAGAGGGATGGGGTTTATACATTGTCATGTACTTAAGAATGTCCTGTTTTCCAAAAGCAGTAGAGCTATCATTTTAAGATGGGTACATGAAATACATGTGGACCACCCAACATATTCTTGGGTATATGAATCTATTTGACTGAAACTGAAATGAAAATTCTTTAAACTATACATTTCTGTCATCATTGTGAGTTAAGGTGGTATTCTACTGACAGTAACCCTGCCAAACTCACAATCATCATTTATAGAAAAATCAAGAAGGGGGAACAAGTAAAAAAAAGTAAAGTAAAAGAAAAATTCTATTTCTTAGAAATAGAAAAATGTGTTTTCTATCATTTGTCAGCAGTTATTCTTTTCAGAAGCTTGTTATATTCAAATTTGATATGAATGAATACACATCATTTGGGAATTAAACTCTTCAGTCATAAGCAGAGCAAAGCTGTTAAATAAAATAAATGAATAACTGAATAAATGAATACAGAGTCCAGGCAGAAATACCGTACTATAAAGCACAGTAGTAGTTATAAATGTAATGACTTTGTCAAAACGCAATGTAAGAATGCATGCAGGTGTCATTATTAACTCACAACTCGTCTGTCATTCGCAGCTATATTAACTACAAATTGGTTGCTGTTGAAGTTAATACAGCAAATATATGAAAATGGTCAGTATTCTTTATTCAATACAAAAATTAAAAAGACCAGGTCGTGTTGGTTTACTGAGCTTACATTCATAAAAGCATGTAAATTCAACAAAAGACTCTGAACATTTAATACCAAAACAAAGTATTTGTTCAGTTTGTTCACTGTGAAAAAGCAGCTGTTGTAGAAACTGAAGTGATAAAAACTATTTGTGTGTCTGTGATGCAGCATTTCTCGTGAAAACAAAAGCAAGCGGTCAGTTTTCCAGTCACTGGAAACCATACAAACTGCAAACACAGTCCACAGAGAGAGAGACTTCAAGCAGAGGCGTTAGAGGACTTTGCTTCTTAGCGATTCTTAGAAATGTAATTCCATTTTTCCATTTCCTGTTTGAAAACTGTTAATATTTCATGATAAATGGATCAGTAGAAAGGGCCTAAAACTACTTGGAATAATATACCTTGTCATTAATGTCCGTTCTAAGAATAGTTTTCCTCCTGTACAGTTAATGTTTTGGAGATACGAGGTTTTTCTCCAACAGTGATGTGTTAAGTTATTGATGTAACTGTAAACCTGTAATCTTAGTATGAGTGACGTCAGAGTGAACATGTCAGTGTCAGAAGTAAAGACGCCTGAACTCTTTTCTCTGTCAGTTTATTTTATTTGTTTTCAAACACTTCTCTTGAGAAACAACAACATATGCAGTAAATTCAAAGTATGAAACCCTTTTTTTAGAGATTCCACATTCTGTCTCAGAAAGATAAAATACTTAACATTTAAAATAATAGTAAAATATTTACAAAGAAACAGCAAAACACCCACAGTATATACCCATATACTGTATATGTAGCTACACCCAGTGTCAAAATATTGCACATAAAATAGAATCTGTTTAGGATTTATTTCTCCACATGTTTATAACCTCACATATTAATTAGGTATTTTATTTATTAACTTATTGATCTGATTTTATATTATTATTATTATTTTTTTTTATTTTACTGCTTGAGCCCAATAAAGCTTAATATAAGCCACAGCTCATCTTACTTTCTTTCCTGTTTCCTGACTTTTTCAAGTATTTTAACAAAGTTTCTCAATTATTTTTGAACATTTTACTGGCATGTGGAGACAGATTAGCCGTATTAGAACGGTACCACTAAGCAGATAGTAGCTGATTGTTGGTGTAAATTTTGGAGAACGTTCTAAAGTTCCTCCAATCTGTATCAACCTGTGAGCACTGAAATCTCTGACACACTCACTGACTGACCTCCACTCATGACAGACTGATCTCAGCACAGACATTTGACTGTATTTTGACTCAGTCTCATCTGACAGCATGACTGCATTGTATTTTATAGAGTCTTTTTTTTTTACTGAATCACTTCTAGACTATGAAACCTCCATTGAATCCCCTGTAGATATTTTTGAGAAACAAAATCAGCCGGAACAGATATTCAGGAGGAAATAAGGCTTTCATCGGATCCGGTCATGGACCTGGTTGATGAGGAGCCTTGTTCAGAACCAGCATCTAAAAAAATGTAAAAAAAGTGTAAAAAAAACTGGAAAAAAATATTATAAAAAAGGAACTAAACAAAATAAACATTAAAAAGGCTGATTTACCTGAACTGGAGCTGCTCGGAGCAGGTTTGAAACCTGAAACAGAGATGAGTGAATGATTATCATTTTCCTGAGATAATGTTCATTATCACAGAAGGGACTTTACACACTGTACAGCTGTGCAGAATGACCCTTAATTCAACGTTCAGACTTTTACCAAAACACCTTTCAGCTTCTCAGATTATAAAGAGAAACACTCTGAAATAATACATAATGATCATTTTACTGAATCAATGTTGAGTTTTTGAGAACTCTGTGTAAGAAATCTGTTCTCAGTAACTCAATATGTTCATCTCTCTGCACTTACCAGACTTCCTCCACATGAAAACTCCAACACAGACACTGAGGACAAGCAGGAGAACAGCAACGACTACACCAATGATGATACCAACTGACCCTCCAACTGACCCTCCATCTGAAACACCAGAGTTACATCACAGCGTTTTTAATCTGTCAAATCAAAAAATAAATGTTGAAGTACAGTTACTTTACTTCATAATAATATTCTCCTACCCAACAGGACTCTGCGATCAGACACCTGCAGCACCATCCCCTTCTCTAATCCACCATGATGAACAACACAGGTGTACTCGTTCCTGTTCAGCTCCTCAGGTGAGACAGTCAGAACGCTCCTCTTCTGGAAGGTTCCATCCTGGTTGGGTAGCGTCTCTCTGAGCTCCACGTCCTCATGCAGATCCTCTCCATTCTTCTGCCAGGAGATCATCACTGCTTTGGGGAAGAAACCTGTAGCATGACACACCACTGGAGAAGAAGAGTCCTTCTGGAACAGAGACACCTCAGGAGAGACTGGAGAGAGAGAGAGAGAGAGAGAGAGAGAGAGAGAGAGAGAGAGAGAGACAGACAGAGAGAGAGAGATTGAGTAAGTAAGTAAATAAGTACGTTATTTTTAGAGCACATTTAAAACAAAAGTGCTTCACAATTAATGGACAGATTTACTCACTGTCAGTTCATCATTTGCAGCAGCCTCATTTACACATTAACACCTGAACAGTATCACACTCAGTCCTGAACCAGCAGAAACCATTCAACAGTTACTGAAAGTCCATTGATAGAAATGCATTTTGATCTTGGATTTAAAAACAGTCACTGAGGACGTCTGCCTGATGTCAGTTGGTAACCTTTTCCAAAGTCTTGGTGCAGCAAGCATCTCCTTCTAGTTTAAGCCGAGACTGTGTAACAGTCAGAAGTGAATGAGAAGCTGATCTTAAAGATCTTGAAGGAGCACATAAACAGAGAATGTCCACAATATATGAAGGTACAAGGCCATGCAATGCTTTATAAACAATTAAAGCCACATTATATTGGATTCTTTAATGAACTGAGAGCCAATAAATGTGGGGAGGCTAAAACTTCTACAATTTTTCAGGCTGGGCTACAGTTTCTGTTCAGAGAGCAAATAAATATCTTCAAATTCAAAGAGGCCTGTAATTATCTCATAACATCTCTAAATACATTTTATAAAGAGAACACTTCAACCAAGTTACTGATAATCACAAGACTGATAATGAATTAATACCACTAATAATTTAATAATTCATCAAGTTTAAATTATTATTAATTGGTAATTATTTTTAATAGTTTAAAAATAACTGCATACTCAGATATGCAACTTGTGAGCAGTGAAAAAGGTGCCCACCTCTAAGGGGTCTGGAGGCTTGTACTGCTTTTCAGGTATTTTGATTTATTGGTTAAAACCTATTGCTTATCACACCACGGTCAGTACGAAATTTGGCAGATATCTGCTTTTGAGATCCCTCCTAAACAGACATCATACATCCAGAACGTTCTAAAAACTCTGCCCCCCGATTGCGCTCTGTCTCGTTTTTTCATACGGTGCTGTTAATTGAATTTTTAGGAAATGTCTGTATTGCTTTCAGTGATGCTTTCAATCATTCAAATGGTTCCCGTTTACCGACTGTTCTTTTCCTGCTCTCCACAGAAATGCCATCATCTGTTTTTAAGAAAAATAAATATTTAAGGTCTGAGGTTTAAGCTGTAATTAAACTGTTCTGTGTGGATGAATTCCTGGTGTTTAATCAAAGCATTAAAGGCTATAAGGTCTGTTATGAAAATGTCAAGACTGGATAGAGATCTAGATTAATTAGCAACAATGAGTCAAAAGAACTGTTTTAGGCAACGTTTTATGTTTAATTCTTTCAGCTTAAAAGATATAAGACCCTGATTTAAAATTAAACTTCTAAGTAAAAAGATTTTTTCAGCTCTTAAAATATCGTAGTATTTTAATGCAGGAATTATACTGGAGTAAAGTATTTATTAGTTGATTTTGAAAAACTATGAATTGAAATATTATTTTTAAAGTATATTTTAACATGAGAATGCACCAGAAACAGACATTTTAGCACACATTTTTGCAAAACAGGCCATTTGCACTCCAGGATATATAAGCAACGTTTAAACTTAACTAAAATTTTCACCAAATATGTAGTTTAGCCTTTTGTTTGGAAATAATTATTCCAGAATTCAGCTGCAGTTACAGTAACAGATCAGATCACTGTACCTTTCCTCTCCAGAGTGGATCTGCCATATTCCACATACGTCTCTAACCACTCGATACAGATGTTGTCCAGATAGGCCGTTTGGAACGTGGCTTCAGATGTCCTCTCCAGGTTCTGTTTGGTAGTAACAGCTTTAGCGTTGGCTGCAGTCCAGGTGAGAGTCTTCAGGTCCAGACTGATGTAGTCTTCTCCATCATAACCGTGCTGCATGTATCCTATACTGGTTCCATCATCATGCAGCTCACAGCCGTACATCCACTGCACTGTGTGAACTCCTGCACACACACACACACACACACACACAGAGTAAGTGTAGTTCAGCTGTGTGTTCATCACTGACTGGACCATGCTTCACTGTAAATACAGGATACACACAAAACACTGAACTTATCCAGGCTTTCAAACAGGATTTTGGTTGTGTCTGAATAGTTGAATGAAAATTTCTTTCCTCTCTGCCTTCCTTAATTTTGCCTGATCAGGTGTCCATGTGGATTTACATGCTAGTCAGCTACTGCTACAGCTAACTTTAATAGCGTTTTCTAGACCTAAATTAATATTTAAAACATTCTTTCCTTAAACACTTCAAATAACTATAACTATATTTAAACAAACTGAACTGTCTCCCTCTCATCTGAAATATATATAATACAGCATCAAGACACTGTTGTAACTGGCTTCATTATTAACTTCAATAACATTAATATTACATAAACTCTTCATCAACCTCTGCAATAGAAAAATCCCATACACTTCAATATCACCGTTTATTAAAACAAGCTTTTTCTCCTGATAGGAGTTCATGGATAACACGCATGTATCAAGATGAAAATAATAATAGATCTATCTAGAACATAAGACACACTAGAAAATATTGCTGTTGTCAGAAGAAAACCTTTTATCTCCAAAATGGCAACTTTACAGGAGAAGGAAAAAACATACTTTACTTTCACTGTAAGTCTATGGAACCAGACATTTTGGGCCGTTTCTTTTGGGCCATTCTTCATGAAATTTACATACAATGTAAAGAGCGACAGGCATTTTCACATTATGTCAAAAACTGAAAAACGACAAAAAAAAAGGAGATACAAGGTTTGGTTCTGACAGCAGCGATATGACCTTATTAAATATTTGAAACACATAGTAGGCACATGCTGTGGAGCATAATTTACTGTATGTTCGAAAATGTCAAGAGTTGTTGAGTAGTTTAACCAAAAACAGTGAAGTTACCTGACTGATTTTCTGTATTAAAACACTTCCTTACACACACACTTTGCCAAAGTTTGCCAAGATCTGTGTGCAGTTTTTGGTTTGGTGTTTTTACTGCTGAGAAAATAATGCATCATTTTCAAGAAATGTGTCTTAGCAGCTAAAAAGGTTTATACATATATATATATATATATATATATATATATATATATATATATATATATATATATATATATATATATATATATACTTACTGCTTAAGTGTTTTTAAAGAGCTGGTGTTCCATGTTTAAAGCTCTGAGAGTGTTTATTCTCACCTCCAGTCTGATTGAAGCGCTGCATTAGAATATCCACATCGACTTTGAAGATCTCCTGAGTTCCCTGCAGAGTCTGTGTCTCTCTGTTCCAGTAATCTTCACCCACATTCTTCTCCATCCAGTCTGTCTTTGGGATGATCTTCCTGATGTTACTGTCAAAGTAAACAATCTGGTCTCCATCCACCAGACCCACCACAGAGAACTCTGGGAAGTTTATTCCTGGAGTAACTGCAGTGTAGATGTACTGCAGAGAGTGAGAGGCTGAAACAGATAAACAATATCTATTGAAATAGATAAACAGATTCTCTTTCTATTATTGTGAATATTTGCATTAGAATCAGAATCACTTTATTGGGATGTTAGACATATAAGGCATGTCTTGGTGAGTCACACAAGTATGACATGTAACACACTAAACAGACCAGACAAGCACACAGACTGTTATCAAGTATTTCTTTAAGGGACAAATAAAATTAGTATACAACAAATAGAATATAGATATGAAAAGAGACAATCTAAAGGAGCTAAAGAAATGCGTATATGTGTATATCTGTACATATGCAGAAATGAATATCTATACCTGTTATTACATACAGGTATATACAGGTATATAGGTTCAGCTTAGTTTAAAGTGCAAGGTGTCCACTGTGGTAATGCAGGCTAATTAAAGCTAACAGACATTAATGGATAATAAAATTTAAAGCCTGTATGAGACACAGTAATCAAAAACAATCCATACTTGACTTATCTTCCAATTATTCACAAGTAAGATCTGGAATTCGGCAAGGCTCTATTTTAGGACCATTATTATTTACATTATACATGTTACCGTTAGGCACAGTTATAAGTAGCCATGGCATTAACTTTCACTGTCACGCAGACGATACGCAATTATACATATCAGCCAAGCCTGATGACAAATACAGGCTAAAGAAAATAGAGGACTGTGTAAAAGATGTGAAAGGTTGGATGTTAGGTAACTTCCTCCTCCTAAACAGTAACAAAACAGAGGTTCTCCTTCTGGGTCCAAAAGTGGCAAGAAATAAATGATCAGATTTAATTTTAAATCTTGCTGACTTTCCAGTTATACCAGGTTCAGCAGCAAAAAACCTTGGCATCATAATTGATCCAGATTTATCATTTGATCAACACATAGGCAGCATCACTAGGACAGCTTTTTTACACCTTCGCAACATCACCAAAATAAGAAATGCCTTATCGCTGCATGATGCAGAAACATTAGCAGTGGTTTTAAATCTACATGATAAGATTACAGATCTAAATGTGAAATAATATTGTTGATTAAATCATCAAAACACACGACTTGTTAGTACAACTTTACACAGATGTTGATCAGAGTGAAAGTGTGAAGTCCTCTGATAAATAGTCGCTCACACAGATCATATTTAATATCAGACTGAGATCAGACTCGCCTGCTGATGTTAGACGGATATTAAATGAGAGGAGAAGCAGGGATTTCACTGTAAAGTGACCCATTTTCAGCCGAGAAGACTTCAACTATTTCATCTCACAATCTGTTTATTCCTCCGTTACTTTAGTACTTCCTTGTACGCTGTCTCAGCAGCAACTGAAGGAGTGTCCAGGTTGCCAGACAAATGAAATCCTCCTTACTGGAACGTTAACATAATGTACATATATCGCTGTCTTCGGAAGAAAATCTCATATCTCCAAAAGGGTAACTTTACAGGAGAAGGAAAAACCTACTTTACTTTTAATGTAAGTTAGTGGAACCAGATTTTTTTCCAAGTCATTTTGGGCCGTTTCTTTTGGTCCATTCTTCCGAAAATTTATACACAAGGTAAAGGACAACAGGCAATAATGTGTATGTATACATATATATATTCCACATTCCACATCTAGTCCCTAGTGTATCACAATCAGTCATACCAGCTCCACTGTCAATTTAAAATAGTGTGGTTTCCCTCAACATGGCAACCCTATAAGTGCTCCACCCAGGGTTTTATTAACAAAGCTCCTATCCAATCAGACTTAGAGATACTGTTCAACATCACAAGTCACTAGGAGCAAATGAACACTCCAGGTTGAGTTCAGAACTAAAAGTAGAGCAGCGGTCTTCTACAGTCCTTCTGACTGCATGACAGCAAAAACACAGGACAGTTACCAAATACTACTATATTTAACTCCACAAGTAAATATAATCATTTAAATAAATCTCAAAACCCTGTTGTAACCTGTTGTTATTTATATATTAAACATAATGTTATGGGATGCTATTGCAAATATTTATCTCTATATACTAACATATATAACAATATGTAACACATAAAGGTTGCTTTACAATACAACCCTGTCCCCTGCAACTTCCTCCAGCTCATTCTGGGGGTCCCGAGCCACTCCCAGGCCAACTTGGATATATATTCTCTCCAGCGGGTCCTAGGATGACCTCGGGGTCTCGTCCCAGTAGGCTGTGCCTGGTAAACCTCCAATGGGAAGTTGCCAGGGGGCATCCAGATCAGATGCCCAAACTACTTCAGCTTGCTCCTCTCACATGCGAAGGAGTAACGGATCTCACACCGAGCTCCTCACTCTATTAAGTAGAGTGTAGCCCACCACCCTGTGAAGAAAGCTCAATTCCGCTGCTTGTATTTGTGATCTTATTCTTTTGGTCATTACCCACAGCTCATGACCACAGGTGAGGGTCGGGATGTAGACCGACCAGTAAACAAAGAGCTTCGCCTTATAGCTCAGCTCCCTCTTCCCCACTACAGTCCCGTACAGTGACTGCAGTACTGCTGCCGCCCCTTCTCTCTTCCCATCACTCGGGAACAAGACCCCGAGATACTTAAACTGTTCCACCTGGGGCAGGTCCTCTCCCCTTAGCTGGAGTGGACATGCCATGCTTTTTTGGGCTAAATCCCCTGGAGCCATCCCTGGGGGTTTTGTTCCTCGGTGAGCACCTGGTGGCTGGGCAGCCCACATAACCCAGCTGGGCTCAGCCCAAAAAGGCAATGCAGGGGGACCATCTGGGCCCACCACCTGTAAGGTCCGGCATGGGGGACCAGTGCAGTGCCATAGGTTCTTGGCATCACGGACCCCTGTGACAGAAACTTGCTCTTGGCACATGGAACTTAACCAGTTCAATATTCAAATATAAAAAATATATAGTTTATATATGTTTTCATGTAAAAAAAAAGAACGAAATATAATAAAAAAGAGGAAGAGGAATAACAAAATATCTGTGACGTTCTCATCTACTGCAGCATATTCTGAGCACAGTTAACACTGACATTTAATTGATTTTTGAATGAAACATCAGAGAGCCATATCATTACAGATATGGATTATTTCCCATGTTTAGAAAAGGCTGGATTATTACATTTTGAGCAAGATATACATAATTAAATTCTAAATATCTAAAATGAATACATTTTTGTTTCATCATCATGGTTTTCAATTTTTAACAAAATATGCATCACTCATCTTTTGCAGCACTGTTCCCATTTACCACTAAAACATAGGGCCAGCTTCAGTACAGAACCATATCATATAAATCATATAAATGCCTTTTAACTGATTTAAGCTGATATTTTGTGTTCTAGGCTAGCAAATTAAAATAAATAAAATAAAAATTAAAGCAGTCCAGAACAACACAGAATTGACTGTAAGACACAATGAAATATGCACAAATTTCACAACTCAATCAGTGCAACAACAGTACTGAAAATAGTGAACCACTTTATCATTGTTTACAGACAGTATTACAATTTGTTACGAAGTGTACAATATAGAATAATGGCAAATCATACATGGGAAACGAGGCCTAGAACAGCACCAAAGAAACCTAGAAATGATTTAATGAATATGATTTTTTGCCTGTTTTGAAGTTGCTAGAAAATCTGCAAGAGACTCCTTCATCTAGCAGCCTGTATAGTAAAAACTCAAAAAGCCTCATATTTTATCAAAAATAATCTTTGTAATTCTGTATCTAAGCCATGTTTTAATGTCAGCACCACTGGAGAAAAACAGAATAAAATTCCTTATTATAAAAAACATACTTGCCCTGCGATGGACTGGCGACCTGTCCAGGGTGTATCCTGCCTTCCGCCCAGTGACAGCTGGGATAGGCTCCAGCACCCCACCATGACCCAGAAGGATAAGCGGTTTAGATGATGTATGGATGGATGGATAAAAACATACTGTACAGTGTTGCCATGGGATAAATTGAGACCTACTGACCTGACTGTAGTTGAATTATTGAAGCAAATCAGTCAGATGGTCAACATTTTTTAAGTGAAATACAGAACTACAACTGACCAAAAAGGTCTATGTTATATTAATAATATCACTGCTGGACGTGTCTGGAGTAAATCTAAAAGTGTAGCACAAAGTCTTGCTGATTTCATGATGAAAGAATTTCCATTGCATTATAATTTAGATAATACATGTAAATGAAAACACTTTCACTGAGCTCCACATCACAAACAAATCAGACATCACTGTCTTACAGAAGAATATACAACATGTGGATCCTCTGCTTCCACACGTCTGTGTGCTCTCCTGTTTTTCTTCTTGTTGAAGTGTAGAGCAGCATAGTTCACCACTTCACCACACTGCTCCTGCAGTAACACAGAAAACACAAATAATAATAATAATATTATAATTACTATTATTATAATAATCTGTATTTATATAGCGCCTTTAATACATTAAAATGTACTTCAAAGTTCTTTACAGTAATAACAACAAAGAACAGTAAAAAAGGTGCTCAAAATAGAAAACAAAAAATAAAAAAAACTAAAACATCAAATAAATAAAAGTAATAACAGAAGAGCTATGTTATTAATAATAATTAAAAATTAAGATGCACAAGATCGAGGCAACAAGAGTAGACAAGCACTCACTCCAAGTGTCATTCAAATAAAAAAAGCCATTTTAAAAAGCATGAAAAGCATAAATAAAAACTTGTAAAATGATAAACAATGAAAACAAGGAATCATAATTAAAGGAAAGAATGAAAGAATAAATGAAAGAAATGAACAAAAATGCATACTGTCAATCAAGCTCAAGTAAAAAGGAGTGTTTTAATTTGTTGTCTAAAAATGTCCACTGTGGACGCCTCTCTGCTACTTTTTGGTGCAGAGAGGCGGTGTTTTTGGTGTTCCGCAGTTTGGAGGCACAGTATGGGTGTCTCTGGGTGTCTATCTGCCGATTTACCTATCTGTCTGTCTATGCGATTTAGTCTCTGATTCAGGGTGGTAATGGGGCCACACTACAATTACTGATGTAACACAATAATAAGGCGCCATTGTTTTTTTTCCCTATTTCCTTTAATTAATCTATTTAAATATATATATATATATATATATATATATATATGGATAGGAACAGTTTGTTTTTATTAATACATTGTTTAGTCCGTGTGTAATTCCTTTGTTTCTTTTTCATAAAATGAATCAAATGTACTTAAAACGTACTAAATTTATTTATTACTTAAGTAAATAAATAAATAAATAAAATATACTACACATGATAAAGCATACACTTTTTTTTAATTAATAATTTCTCTGAAACAAATGTGGCTGAATAATTTTTCTTTCTTTTTTGTTTATGTTCTCAATTCACAAAAATCCCTATATGAAATTTTAAACAACTTTTTGTTTTTTTTACACGAAACTTAAAGGCAACAAAAATGAAACTTGTCATGAAAAATTATACAGTTTTGTTTCATGATATTTCAACGTCAACTCGTTTTCAGAAATGTACTATAATGAAACAATAATCCATATTCCACATTTGTTTCTTATTTGATAAATTTTGTATGGGATTGTTATAGTATTGTTATACCCTTTTGAGTTGTTTTAGTTTTAGAATTACCTCATTCTCCGGTTTCACTTTAGAGTTAGAATCTGTGGAAACAAATTCATTTAGTTACTTATAGTTTTCATTCATATCCCATTTTCTCCTGTATAAACAGCAATACATTACTGTGAAATCTTAGAAAGAAAATGCTTTAGTTTATTTCTTTTGAAGTTACATTTTGGGACTCAATACAAAAATAATCAAATAATTGTTGCATTTAACTTGGAAGAAGATACATTTACCCTCTCTGTGCTGTTCTCTGTACTTCAGTATGATGAACAGCAGGAACAGAAGAACACTGAGCAGAACCACAATCACAGCTCCAAACACCAGAACCAGCAGGAAGAACACGTCAGAACTGTCTCGTCTACACATAAAACATCAAAACATTTATCTTACATCATCAGATTTGACCAAGAAATCTATCTGTCTTTCTGTCTGTCTATCTATCTGTCTGTCTATTTGTGATAAATAATAATATTGTTAAAAGGCTGATGCTAGTCCAGTTTCAAGCACTTATAAACATCAAACATTATTATTAATTATTAATATTATTACAATTATTAAAAATGATACGGACTGTTCTAAAATAATGAGATAATAAAATGATACACAGGAGCATGCACATACATACAGTGAATATGGTAAATGGCAAACCTTTAGATTTGTCTTGATTCTTGGAAGTTATTTGATTTCTCTCTGGAAAAAACTCTCAGTTGTTGATTATTTTACATTTAATATATTTTTTTATCATTTTTAGCCATTTTATTTATTGTTCATTACTGACATAATTAAAGAAACTTTACCTCTGATTTGTAAATATGTTGTGTTGCTGAAGGTCATGTAGTTTCTGTCCAGACTGCTGCAGTAATAGAGTCCTGAATCAGAGTGATTAACTGCAGTTATAGTGAGAGAGGAGTTCATAGAGTTCACTCTCACCACTGATCTGTCACTCTCAGTGACTAAAACACAGCATTTGGAGGAGGATGATGATGATGATGATGATGTAATAAATAAATAAATAATCTGATTTAATTAGACTGTGTTTACACCAGAGAGTGACATCATCACCAGGTTCTGCTTCTACAGTTAAACCAGCCTGAGAGCTCAAACACACTGACTGAACACCTGAAACACATAAAATGACACAAAAACATTACGATCTAGGCTGTTTGTGAATATTTATCAGTGTTGTCATGTACAGAGCTTCACTGATCATCATAAAGGCTTCATCAGTCCTTTTAAAGGAAAAACACGCTGTAAAGTTTCAGAACAGGAGGATTTTGAGCGTAATCACTGGCCCTGGTCTAATAATCACCCTTTGTTTCAGATATGAAGATTAGACCATTTTACTGGTCATAATTCAGAAAGAGCTTATTTAACCGCTGCTGATTCTGCTGTGAACTTTCTACTGAGAACAGTGCAGCGTCTCTCATAAACAACAAGCTTATTTCTACTGTTTACTCTGAGTTTAATAAGATAGAATCAGCTTAGAAACACTTACCGATCACACAGAGCAGCAGAGCCATCACTGAAATGAGGACCATCACATACCGTATCAGTACCAAACAGGAAGCTTCGCTGTCCAGTTAAACTTCATTTAGATGGAGTAGGAGGGGCTTAAACACATCCCTTTACATATAACATCAGAAACGTCAGCAGGGAAAAAAGTTACGTTTTTAAGTTTTTAAGTTTTGAGTCAGCTTTCATGCTTACAATACAGTTTTAAAAAACAAAGATTAGACCTTTTTTACCCAATTTACTGTAAATCATAAACACGATGAAACATACACTCTTAAAAAAGGTGGTTCTTTAAGGACTCTTTAGTAAAGAAAAAGGTTCTAAAAAGAACCATGAACACTCAAAGAACCCTTTGCATGATTTGTGGGTTTTTGCATCATAATATTATTCTTCAGATTGATGGAGAACGTGCTGTAGATGGTTCTATATATATATATATATATATATATATATATATATATATATACATACTCAGTGGGATCCAAAAGTCTGAGACCACAAGTGAAAATGGTTCTATTTTGCGTTCCTTTCAAATTTAATATAAAGTCTGTCATTAAAATGCAGTGATGTGCAAATCATTTAAACTTTATTTATTTTATTGAAAACAGTACAAAGACAACATATCAAATGTTAAAACTGAGAAACTCCAGGAGAGGGAGGGGCAAAGCCATGGGGTGGAATCTGGAATGTACACACAGCATACACAAGACCAGGTGAAAACACAAGACATAATACCCCATAAGTGTGAACCCGTTCACACAACAAAAACAATACTCTACCACCTAGAGGGTTCCATTCCCATGAACGATAGCGAGATTGAAACTTTGAAGTACGAGGGACCAGCGCAATAGACATTGATGATAAAGAAATACTAGCGGGTTGTGATCTGTGAAAATAGTAATGGGAGATGAGCTGCTACAAAGAAGGACCTCAAAGTGCTGCAGTGCAAGGACAGAGCAAGGGCTTCCTTCTCGATGGTACTATAGGCTAACTGGTGCTTAACAAATTTCTTTGAAAAATAACAGATGGGTTGATCAGTTCCAAGGGCATCCTCTTGTAGGAGGTCTGCACCAGTTCCGGTACCGCTGGCATCTACTTCCAATTTAAGCAGCTTATTGAAATCAGGTGTGGCCAGAACTTAGCAAAGCCTTCACAGACTCAAATGTAGACTGGCACACAGGAGGCCGAAGGACCAGTTTTACACAGGAGATTGGTGAGTGGTAAAACAAGGTCAGAGAAATTCTTGCAAAAGCAGCAATAATAACCAGCCATACCCAAAAAACATTTAAGCTCACATTGTGTCTTAGGAGTGGGGGCTAATGGCTTGTACTTCAGCATCTAAAGGTCGCACCATGCTCTTACCAACAACCTTTCCAAGGTATGTGACCACACCTTTTCCAAATTCCCATCTCTCTAAATTCAACACCAGACAGGCATCTCGTAATCTATTAAATACTGTTTCCAGCAGCTGCATAAGGTGTTCACAGGTGTCTGAATAAACATTGTCCAAATAGGCATCACAATTTGGCACGTTGCCTACAACAATAGTCATAAGGCGTTGGAAAGTAGCCGGAGCATTTCATACGCTAAGCGTCATTAGGGTATACTGCAGAAATTTATCTGACGTAGTGAAAGCAGAGATTTCAGAGGCACGAGCAGTTAGGGGAACCTGCCAGTAGCCTTTCAGTAGATCTAGTTTGCTCACAGTCTTAGCAGAGCCAGCACAATCGACACCATCTTCCATTCAAGGAAGAGGAAAAGTATCTGGGACTGTGTCTGCGTTTACCTTTTTGGAATTTTGTGCAAAGTCTGTATGTTGTGTCAGGTTTCGGGACCAGAAGGCAAGGGGAACACCATAGGCTGTTAATGGGAACTGCAAGGCCATTTTTCAGTAAGTACTCAGTTTCTTGCTGTAGGAGATAACGTTTATGTGGGCTAACATGGTAAGGGTGCTGCCTAATGGGTGGCTGCTGCTACTGGAACAGGCGAGTAGAAGGAGGCGGGAAAGAAATAGAGGTAGTGGCATTTTCCTCAGTACAGCAAGCAAGGCTTTGTGATCATAACGTCTTATCATTGCCTCCTAAAAGTGTGCCTTATGACTCAGGGTGGTCGCGCTAGATACTTGGTGTTTAATGTTGAGTTCACTGACTATCTGAGAAAAAAGCTTAGACATAAAGATTGACCCTTGGTCAGACTGGATGTATTTAGGGAGGCCGAATGTGGTACAATACTTAATCAAAGCCTTGATTATTGATTTTGACTTTAGAACACAAAGGAGTAGCTTCAGGGAACCTTGTAGCAGCACACAAAAGGGTGAGAAGGTAGCAATTACAAGATTGAGTTTTAGGCAAAGGGCCTACACGGTCAATTAAAAGTCTTTTGAATGGTTCTCCTACTGTAAGTATGAAGCACAGAGGAGCAGGGGGAATAAACTAATATGGCTTTCTAACGGTCTGACAGGTATATCACTAAGGACAATAACAAACTGCATCAAGACCAGGCGAGAACACAGGACATAACACTCTTGCTGCTAAGTCAGGGCACTGACCATAGAAGAAGACCAACAGAACTTCTCTAGTTGAAGTTAAATTTAGTGCAAGCACATGACAAAAAGGGGTGGGCATTTACCCCAAAAGGTCACATAGGAACTCAAACAAAAGAAAGGCATTACAGTCAGGAAGCTGTTTGACTGAATGGACACAGTGTAGCAAAGTTTCGTTACAGGTACCACATCAGGTCCAACGTCTTACATACAGTATAAGTGAGAATTATTTTGCCTTTAACACTCTGGAGTGATATTTATTATTTATACTTCTTGTCTTTTTTTTTAAGTTTACACTTAATAAAGTAGTATTGCTGATGCCACAGTTATATATGTCTTTATGGGACATAACGACTTCTGTGCTTCTGAGAACAATTACAATTAGCCCTCTATTTCCTCTACTTGAGTATTACTTTGTCTAACTACAGGAGGATTTTAGAAACCATGAGCTTTAAAGCTGAGGCTTGGTTTTAGCAAAACCCTTAGTGTTGTAGCATCTTCTGTTCACTTCATAAATAAATAATGAATTAGCTTGGTGTTGCTAATGAGTTTCACAACAGGCCTTTCTAATGGAGCTTCTCATCTGTCACTGTTTTTCATGACTTGCTTATGACTGAACTGATATTAAAGATCACCCAAATATTCTTTTCATTGCCCATCATGATTGGATGTGATCTGAGCAAAAGACACAGGTTTGTTTTCTGTAATGACTAAAAAAAAATGTTTACATCAGTGTTTGTGGAAAGGAAATGAGTGGGCTTCTAAAAAAAGTCAGGTCAGTTTTGTGGTCGGAAAAAACACTCAAACCATGATGTGCAAATCAGACAAAATGCAGTCACTCAAGCACATGCATGCAGACACATGCACAACCCTGCACAGTGTGTGTGTGTGTGTGTGTGTGTGTGTGTGTGTGTGTGTGTGTGCTTTAGAACACATTGATTATACAAGCAGTGACTAAGTGTGACTTTACATGACATGACACCACATACGCTGTTCAAACATGTACAGTCACCTGTCACATTAATACTTCTTGGTTTTATTTGCAATAATAATTGCAACAAAATACAATATAATTTAAATATTATAAACATATTGTAGACATTAAATGGTATTTTTAGATGTTTTATTTTGAGTATTTTGAGAATAAGATTTTATTAAATGACGAATCATATACTGTAAAGGTTAGTAGTTTTTCTGTCTCTGGCTATTACTGTTATTAGAACCTAATTCTTGATGTTCTACAGCTTTCTCAGTCATTTCAAAATCTTTTACAGCTCCATTTAATATTCTCAGGGCCGTTTTAAAGGGGAATTCCATCAAATTTTTCAAAGTTCTGAAAAATTCAGTGATTGAAATGTAATTCAGAGTGGTTTGGTAAAATATGGTTGATTGTAGAGACTCAGATGTCTTTACAGTGGTGATAGGAACCCGGGGTCACCATGACTACAACACAGATATAGACATTTTATTTACTATCTAGAACCACCAGTGAGCCTACACACGAGTTTATATGGAATGTTGATTATGGTAAAATAGTGGGAAATCTGAAATAATAAGCTTTCTCGGTGGACTATTTTTGTCTTGCAATCCTCTAAATGCACCCCTCTATCATGAATGGATTTAAAAAGAAAAAGAAAGAAAAAGTGTTTTCAGCCAAAACCTTTTCAAGACTATCATAAAACGATGTCTCAGACATCAGGTAGTGCATTCATAACCATTTCATGTCATAGCTTTCTGTAAGGGAGCTTACTGAGTGTTTTACTGGTGACTGTTGTTTACTATTTTGTCAAAACTGATGAACAATAAAGGTGGAATTCTTGCTCCCAAAGTGACTCTTGGGCTGAGATCACTCCACTGACTTCCTGAGGAACTGAGAATCAGATATAAAACTCTGGTTCTCATGTTCTAGACTTCAGACAGCTCAGCCTTACTACCTCTGCAGCTTGGAATTTTCCTCACCCTGAACTCTGCACTGCACAGTCATTAGTCACCTTCTGCTGTGGTCTAACTCACCTCTTAAGGCAATGTCTTCACACTTCATCTCTGAATCATGATGTCATTTCTCTCCAATCCTCTACACTTAATCTCTATGTTTTATTGTTAATATACTCACTTACTTAAAAAAGCAAACTGCACTTAATTCAGTCTCGTCAATGTCTAAAATAAGGTAAGATAATCCTGTATTAGTCCAGCCTATTGTCGAGATGAAAACCCAGGTACTTATAAGAGTCCACTCTCTCAATGTTCCTTCCCTGGATGTTCACTGGAGGAGGGAGGTGTTTGCGCCATCTCGCATTTACAAACTCCTGGGTCAGTTCTCTGTACTCTCTGTCATCCTCATCTGCAATAAGGCCAGTGATCAGAGAACTCAGTCATCAGAGAACTTCTGTAGATGGCAGTTTGGTGAGCTGTACATGAAGTCTGCAGTGTACAAGGTGAAGAGGAACAGTGCCAGGACTGTTCCCTGCGGGGGCCCTGTGCTGCTGACCACCATGTCAGACACACAGTTCTGTGCCCTCACATACTGTGGTCGGTTGGTGAGATAGTCCAGAATCCAGTTTGATAGGTGGTGATCCACCTCTGTGTTCTTAAGCTTGTCCCTCAGGAGCCTAGGCTGTATGGTGTTAAAAGCACTGGAGAAATCAAAGAACATGATTCTCACAGAGCTCCCAGGCTTCTCCAGGTGAGAAAGAGCTCTGTGTAGGAGGTAGATGGTTGTATCATCCACCCCAATGCTGGATTGGTAGGCGAACTGAAGTGGGTCCAAAGATGAGCTCACCAAAGGGTAGAGATGGGCAAGGACCAGCCTCTCAAGTGTCTTCATCAGGTGCGACGTCAGTGCCGCCAGCCTGTAGGTTCTGGGTTTTTTTGGGTGCTGCGTCTTCGGCACCGGTACCACACAAGATTTTTTTCACAGTTGTGGTCCCCTCCCCAGCTTCAGGCTCATGTTGAACATGTGTCCAATTATTTGACACAGCAAATTTGCACAGGACTTAAGGAGCCTTGCACTGATGCAATCTGGACCTGCAGCTTTCGTCCCTTTGGAGTGTGTGGGAAGGGAGGTTGCAAAACACCCCCTTTGTGAAGTGGAGTAATTCAGCTGGGCACCTTTAAAAAGCCTGGAAGCGTACGCAATCACACATTCTTGGCCCTCCACTTCTTGAAGGACTACTTCTCCCAGCCCTTTTTCACTTGCATGAACCTGCACCTGAAAGCCTTTCATAAGTCAGGGGGCATCAGGATTGGTGAGGAGATCAAGGCCTTCTTGATGTCTTGAAAGGCTCTTTGGCATTCATCAGTCCAAGTAGGCTGCTCTGTCGGCAAACCATGGAATGAAGCGATGGTACCATCCAGCCATCCCCAAGAACCTCTGTACTTCTTTTACAGACTGAGAGTCAGGTAAGTTTTTCACTGCTTCCAACTTTCTGTGCTTTGTTTGGATAGCATTAGCCGACACCACATGACCCAGAAAGGTGAGCTCCTGTAGCAGAAGGTTACACTTCTTGAAGTTGAGAGTGAGCCAACCTATTGGTGTTGTTTTTCTGCAGCTCTTCCTCCATCTTCGTCCAGGAGCTGGCTTTCCCTCCTGGATTTTTCCTCTCAGCTCCCTCTGCACAGCTGTCAGCTCCTCCTTGTCTCCTCATAAAAAGGCCCTCTTTTTGTCCTTCAGGAGTGCCTTTATACCAGGGTTGATCCAAGTTTTGTTGTTGGAGAAAGACTGAACAGTTTTGGTGGGTACAGTGTTCTCCATGCAGAAGTTAACATAGTCCATTATACGGTATGTGAGACTGTCAATATCCTCCCTATAAGGATCACACAGTTCTTCCCACACTGTTTTGTCAAAATAGTCCTTCAAAACCTCAAAAATCTCCCCAGACAATTTATTCACTGTGCGGGTGACAGCTGGGTCCCTGTGTACAAAGGGATTGTACACAGGCAGAAGATGAACCAGGTTATGATCTGATCTTCCAATAGGGGGAGGGGTGATGAGCTATATGCCCTGTTGGTGTTGGCATAAAACAGGTCCAGTATTTTATTGTCTCTAGTGTGGCAGGTTACATACTGGGTGATGTTTGTCGGAGTGGAGGATGGATTAAAGTCCCCAGAGATCAGAATGAGGGCCTGTGGGTGCTGTGTCTGCACCCTCACAGCACAATCTTGTTAGCTTGCTGTCTGCCCTCCTCAATGATTATATGTATTTATTTAACTTGCAATATTTCCAGGTATGTTGTATTGATTTGGCTTCAACTGTTCGTATGTTTTTGCTCTGGATAGCAGCATGTGCTAAATTACTAAAGTCAGCCAAGTTAACAGTGCTCTTTTTCTTCCCCTCTCCTTCTTTTATTGTCTTTGGCCCAGACAACTCAACTCTGAGGCTTTAAGGGAATGCATGGCTTCATGGCTTAAAGCTGGTTTCAAAAGCTCAAGCTACATCAAAAAGACCAAACATAACCCTGGGAGGCCCAAAGACAAGCCCATGCCCAATGAAATCGAATAGCCAAACCTTGCTACTTCAAAAACCTGGATGACCAGCTGTTCATTGCACAAGTTTGCTTCCCTAGAACACTCCCATGTAGAAGCCAAGGTGAAACAGTTGATTCATGCATGCATGGATTCTGGAAGCTTGGTTACACCGGTCCATCAGTTCCTTGTCCCAGCAGATCCAGATTCATCAGGCACTCTGCTCATCACCTGCATCCACAAGGATGAGCACAAACTCTTGCTATTAGAATAATGCCTGATCTGTCTGCCCCATTTCTTATAGGCCATGACTTTACAGAATTCGGTTGACCCCCTTTGCAGTCAAAGGGAACCATATGATTGGAAGAGGGATGAGTGGTGCAGTAGGCACCACTCTAAAATTGGGGAGAAAATTGGGTAAAAATCCAAAATCCACTTTCCATTATTTTGTTTCCTACAGATAAATAACAACTTTGCAGTTACACTAGTCAAAAATTGGACTGCCTGTCTGGCATTTTGACTTATATCTGCAGCTTGGTATACCATGGTCAAAGGGTCAATCTGTACAAAACTTGAAAATATCTTCAATGTAGGTCCCTGATAATGACATATGAAAGGACTTTTGATAAACGTCCTATCATTTATCTTCTGTATATAGGAAATATTTAATGAACATTGATATATGTGGATCTAACATTCATATATATATGGATCGAACATTGAGATTAACAAAAATGAATGCTAAAATTTATAAAATTCTCTGTCCAGAAACAGAGGGAGTTTTTGGGTTGTGTGTGTTGTACCCTTGGCCCTCCCGCACCTGCTAAACAGACTGTTTACATTGTTTATTTATATGTCGTTATACTGTTGTTCTTCAGTTACAGTGTGTGTATGTGTTTATTGTGTTATTTTGTGCCTGTCTTCGGGTTAGTTAGAGTGTGTTTGCGTTTGATAGGCTAGGAATGACCTACCTCAATTTTTAATTGCTTTTCAAGAGGCATTGTTTTCTCTTGCTCTCAATAAATGGACCATTTTTCAAAGAGAAATTACGGCCTCATCTGACTCTTCTTCTGCACAATGTCAAACTACGTATTGGAGATCCACCCATCTGTGGCTTCACATGGCTTTTCATGATTCATTTGATCTGATCTGATTTGATTTGATTTTAATTTGATTATCCCTCATTGAGCTGATTAGTGCTTGGACCCCATGTATTGCCACTTGTGGCTATATTTGACTATTGCTTTTGGAAAGCAAAGTGAAGAAAGTGTCTGATCTAAATACTGTTTGTGTGCATCAACAGATAAACAGATGGTGATCACTGATAAGATACAGATGAGTACAAGGGGACATGTGTAGATGCTTTCCACTGAGCAGAGCTACAGATTGTGTTTGATAGGTAAACATTGGCCTGTACCCTCACAAGTATCAAAGATATAACATAATAAATAGAATTTTTACATAATTTTATATAATTGCTGTCAGACTAAATCTTCATTTTTCCAAAATGATTACTGCAAAAAAATTCTTAACTTTCAATGTCAGTTCATAGAAAAAAGACATTATTTCGAGTAATTTTGGACTATTTCTGTTGGTCCATTCAGTATGGAACTTACACACTATGTAAAGAACAGCTGGAGGATTTAAATAATGACAAAAATTGAAAAATAACAAAATTGGAGATACAAGGCTTTGTTCCAACAGTGACTATATGTGAAAATGGTGAAAAAATGATAGTGTGATGACATTTAGGGCTCTTTTCATCACATCTAATCCGCTTTATTACATAGATGGAAAAAATATAACTGCTATTTCAGGTGTTATTTTAGCAGGTGTCCTTGAATGAACTGTTGTTAACAGGGTAACAGTAAACAAGGCTGATCTGTATCTCTGCTAATGGAAAATGGGGTGTTAAAGTGCAGCCGTGTGGTTTTGATGCAGCGAGCTGGAGAAAAGCTGAGGGTCACTTCTGCGGTTGGAAAATATTCAGACCACAATGTGCTCAAACACACAGACACATATTTGCACTTTTGAGTAGAATGAGTTTCATGCTGCACTAATGGATTAAACAAAGACACAATGAAAACACAAAAAAATCATGTAAAACAAAAACATCAGTACATGATGTAATATCGAATCTTTAATAACTCAGATCTACTTTTATACTTGGTGTAATTAACTTCTTGTGAGAGAGGAATTCATAGAGCCTTGTGGTCCATACTCTGGTGAAATCTACATGTGCAGACTCATAGATAGCATTTGCAAAATCTGTAAAAAGCATGCCATGACCATATTGTTGGCATTCTGTCAGCAGTAATGTGTATGAGCAGTCAATGCCAGCTACAGCTTCCAAATTAAAATATGAAGGAAAAGTCAGGTTGATCTGTTGTTGTACCATATCGATAAATTCTCTGGGTCCTGATTGTGTCATTGCCCACAATAGCTTACCCTAGACATCTTTAATTACCTATAAACATTGTTTTAGAGTACACATTGCAGAAGTTAAAAGCATACAAATCACTTGAATCATGATTATTAGGTCTCTGGAAGAGTGGGGCAATATTCTGTCTATCAAACTATCAAACTATCAAATACACCATCAAATGTTGTTGTGACCACAAAAATGAGTAATAAGTGCATATCTATGTTTGATTGGATAATCAGTGTTATCTTGACATGAAGTTAGCATGAGCACTGCTAATGTTCTGGCATTAACTGCACTCACTGTCTGGCTTAAGCACAAGAGCTCTAGACATACACTATAACATGGGTCAAGATCCAGAACACACACGATTCAGCTCATCAGCTAATTAGCAAGTCCTTCATGAACTGAATGTAGAAGGTTAGATTAGGGTACCCTCTGATCTCTGCAGCACTTTGGCCTGAAAGGTCACTAGTTTGACATGCTTGCACTATATGGACAAAGGTATTCGGACACCTACACATTATACCTACAGGAGCTTTTATGACCATAAATCCATAGGCATTAATATGGAGTTGGTCCCCCTTTGCTTTAGCTACAACAGCTTCCACTCCTCTGGAAAGCTTTCTACAGATGTTGAGAGTGTCTGTGGGATTTTTTGCCCATTCATCCAGAAGAGCATTTGTGAGGTCAGACACTGATGTTGGGTGAGCGGGTCTGGCTTACAGTCTCCGTTCTAGTTTATCCCAAAGGTGTTGGGTGGGGTTGAGGTCAGGGCTCTGTGAGGGTCAGTCCAGTTCTTCCACACCAAACTCACCCAGCCAGGTCTTTAAGCTGCTTTGTGCACTCAGGCTCAGTTATGCTGGAACCTCTGAAAAACAGCCCCACATCATCATTCCTCCTCCACCAAACTTTACAGCTGGCACAGTGCAGTCAGGCAGGTAACGTTCTCCTGGCTTTTGCCAAACACAGACTCGCACATCAGACTGACAGATAGTGAAGTGTGATTGGTCACTCCATAGAATACATTTTCACTGCTCCAGAGTCCAGGACAGTGCGCTTTACACCAGTCCATCCGACGCTTGGCATTGTGCATTTTGATCTTAGCCTTGTGTGCGGCTGCACAGCCATGGAAACCCATTTCGTGAAGCTCCTGATGTGCAGTTCTTTTGCTGATGTTGCTTCCAGAGGCAGTTTGGAACTTGTTAGTGAACGATTCTTCAGCACTTACAGTTGACAGGGGCAGATCTAGCAGGACAGGAATTTAACAAACTGACTTGGGTCAGAGGTGGCATCCTACGAGTGTCACTCTCGCAAGTGTGACATCAGTGGAACACTATCTATAGGGCAAGAGGCCTTGAGGGTGCTTGGTTTAAACATGTGTCTTTAGGACAGACTTATGCGCCGTGCTGGTTCTGCATGTGCCGCATCCAACATCGGCCCTTATTTACAAACTTACAAACAATGCAGTGCATTATGCGCATACTCTGTTCACTATGCTACATCAGATGTACACTACTTATTGTGATGCATTGTGGGATTGTTTGAAGTGAATAGGGCACAGTTTCTGACACAGCTTAGGACATACATAGCAGATGGAGGCCACAGCAGACAGTGAGAACTGTGTGCCACGGCTGAATTCACAGACAGATTCTTCTCTCCTGAGCAGTTGTAAGCACCGCTGTGGCTGTTTTTCCAGTGCCAGTAATTGCTGTGTGTTGCTCCAGTAAGGACCGTGTTACGAGATGACATCACCTTGTAACAAAGGAAAAGGGCAGGATTTCCAATGAAGTGTTTCAGAAGGTTGATATCGATATCGATCATATATCAATATGATATATATAAAAAATATTAATACATTTTAATTTGATTTTTTTTTTACATCAACTTCAGCCTATAGCAGTTTAGCTCCGCCCACTCAGACTGAAGTTATAAGGAGTGCTTCAGTCTGGACTGCTTTTTGAGTGAGGCACAGACAGAGACACAGTAACAAGCCTGTTTAATTGTAAAGGATAAAGAGAAGTTGGAAAACGAGTCATATAAAATGAATTATGACCTTTTTTGGTATATAAAACCAAACAGAAAGTGGACCTCAGGAAAAAATACATGACATACAATAAAATAAAAACAAATTTTATTTACATCCAAGGTGGACTGTGTGTCAAACAAAGCACTCAAACGAGAGATTGTCAACTGTGGTGGTTTTAATGAAGCACAGTTCATTTACAATTATAAAACACTGATAATTGTAAATGAACTGACTGCACAGCATTGCTAGTGACAGTGTAATTCACTGCCAATGTAAAGCTACAATACTGTCTTCATTTAAAAAGGGAGCGCTAGATCTCTCCACTGTGCTGACATTAGTTATACAGATAGTTATAAATCCTGCAGCACTATTGGTGTGACTGGGTGTCTCACGGATCATAGAGACAGTCTTCCCAATTAAGACTATGCTGGTTATGCTCTCCTCTCCCTCTACTGGTACTGTAGCACACCCCCCAAAAAAAAATGTTCAAATGCTGCCACCAACTGGAAGATCTGGTTACAAATATTATACACATTAAACACCATTAATAAGAAACACAGAAATCAACACAGAACCTGCATCACATTATACTCCCCACTGCAAACACTGCAATCCCATAATAATAATAATAATAATAATAATAATAATAATAATAATAATTCAAATTTATACGGTGCCAAAGGTTTTTGTGGATGGGTCCTGCAGTCATGGAGGTGATGACCAGCACCGCCACAATACAAACAAAGGCCCTCTTTCAACTGACGGAGCCTTTCCTCCTTAGACAAACAGGATGGGTTACACTGCATGGGTTCTTCAAACTCAGAAGCATCTACCTGTACTATAAATGGCTCTGTAGGATCAGGGTGCTTTAGTATAGGGGCTGTAGTGAATGCTTCCTTAAGAGTTTTAAAAGCCTTCTCAGCTCACGCTGTCCTGTTACGCTTTTTCGGATTACCTTTTGAGTAGAGTAGTAAGGGGAGCAGCAATACTACTAAAGCCTCAAATGAAACGTTGATAAAAGTAGCAAAACCCAATGAATCTCTGGAGCTCTTTCACAGAGGCCAGAGTTGGCCAATTCACCACAGCATCCACCTTTTGGTCGTTCATGATGACCCCTTTGGAACTTTAGACATAAAAAAAGGAAACTGACTGGATGTGGAATTCATATTTCTCCCCTTTAATGAACAAATTGTTGTTTTTAGGACAGCATGAACATGTTCAATATGGGAATCTAAGGCAGGTGAGTAAATGAGAATGTCATCAATGTATGCAATGGCAAATTTTCCAAGCACGATGAAGCTTGAAAGAACGGGTTGGGGGGGGCATTACTAAGTACTCATAGTGCCCCCTAGTGGTCACTTTTCCATTCATCTCCCTCTTTGATTCTTATCAGGTTGTAGGCACTTCTCAGATTTAATTTTGTATTAATATTGTGCTCCCTTCAGTTGTTTTAGAGCCCCTGGGACAAGGGGACGAGGATATGGGTAAGTTCTTGTGATCTGATTTAAGCCCCTGTAGTCGATACAAGGGCAGAGACCTCCATCCCTTTTCTTCACGAAAAAGAACCCTGAAGCTGATGAAGAAGTGGAAGGCCTAATAAACCCCTGGTCAAGGGCTTCTTGAATGTAAGTGTTCATGGCCCGTTCTTCTTCTTGAGTTGGAGTAGACTTGGGATTTAGGAAGAACCGGGTTATTTGTGAGGTCTATGGAACAGTCAAATGGGCGATGAGGAGGTAATTTTGTAGCATTGTCCTTATTGAACACCTCCTTGAGGTTTGTGTATTCAGGGGGAATGTTAACATCAAGTGGAGAGCAGACTGAGACTAAGGGTGGTGAAATACAAGTTTGATGACAAAAATCTCACCATTTTTGTACTTCATGTTCAGACTAGGAAATTGTGGGGTTGTGTTTTACTAGCCAGGATAGACCTAAAATGATTTTGAATTCAGAGCGTTCGAAGACTAAGAGGGAAAGGAGTTCACTACAAAGGGGCGCTGGTTTCTACATGAACGGGTTCAGTTTTGGAAAAAAGGGTTCCACAGGAGCTCCATCCAACACTGCTACTCCTAACATCATCTTCAGGGCTTCAACTGGGCTCTTCAAACTCCTTGTTTTCCATGGGTTCAGGGGGTATTCTGACTCTAGCTACCATCCACCTAGAATAATCAGCTCTCGGTTTGCCATGGTTATTAATCTACTGATCAAGGCGAATGGACAGGATTATAAGCAGATTTAATGTTAGGTCATTGTCTTTGCATGCCAGTTCAGTCAGAATTTCTGGGTTCAGTCCCTGGCAAAAACAGGACAAGGAGGGCTGCCTCATTCCACCCACTACTAGCTGCTAGTGTGTGGAATTCTAAAGCATGGTCTACTACTGAGAGGCTGCCTTGATGTAGTTTGGTCAGTAGTTCTCCACTTATCTTTCCTTCATAGTGGTGATCAAAAACGGTTCTGAACTGCCAAAAACTGACCATATGACAAGTTGTGGATATAAGACCAGCTGGCCTTGGCCCATTCTAAAGTTCTTTCTGACAAATGAGATACCAGGAAAGAGGTTTTGGCCTGATCAGAGCTTGCGGGTGAATTATCAAAAAAGGTAAACAAAAATTCACAATACTTATTAGGTTTACTATCGAATTTATTCGGCTTACTCATTGGAAACAGGGAACTATTCCCAACAGGGATTCCCAGTGGTTGTATTAGGTTGTTATGTAATGCATGCTGGGTATTGTAGTGAGAGGAATTGTGAATTCTGTCAAACCGGTGAGGCTGAGAGTTGCAATAGTGCTTCACATAATGCTACATAACACCACAAATGAAATATTACATAGCAGTTTTAGAATCCCTATGTACACCTACAAAGCTAGTTAGCTTAGCTGACATTAACATTAACTCACCTGGATTTGTGAGGGAAACTATGAGTAAGTAATACCAAGAGTATTGATGAAGAATGCAAGTGGTTCTGCTATTGGTGCTGAAAATTGCAGTTGATTGAGACCTGGCATAAGGAGTGTTTCAGCCGGGACTGCTTTTTGAATGAAGCACAATACAGGGCAGCTAATAAGAACAGAGCTCATTTACAAATATCACTCTTAAAGGCACAGTAGCAGAAACAGCCTGTTTAAATCTAAGGGATATAGAGGATGGAAAACGATCATGTAGAAATGAATTATGACTCTTTTTGGTACACAAAAGGTCCGTGTACCTTCTGTTCATTTAATTTTCATTTCAAAATCCAGTATTGAAAAACGGCAAATGGGTCAAATCTTATTGTCAGTCAAAAAACAAGAAGTAGCTTCATTTTACAGTTTCACAGACTAATCATAAAATCAAATAAAAAATAACTTTTTTTGGGGGGGGGGGTTTAGAGGACTCTCTAAAGCTGGATATACCACTCAGGAGCTAACAGTGTGCATCCAGGGAGACCCATTCCTGTCTGTTGCCCAGAGCCCCATAATCACTAAATGCACATAAATGTGGGTATTTTGTTTTGCAATTCCTTTATTTATTTACTCTAACTGTGTGTAGCTTTATGTATCATCAGATATGATAGAATTTTAGAATAAATGTTTAAAGAGGGCCATTTTCCCCTATTAAGTTGGAGTATATTAAGCAACCATAACATTAAAGATTGAGGAATGTTAATTTAAGTAAAATGTTTTATTAAAAAGAGAAATGACCATACACACAGAAGCTTCTTTTTTCTAGCTTTATTATTTTCTTCTGGTTTAACAGCGACTGATTATAATGTAATGCAGTTTTGTTCCTCCACTGTATAATAAGACTGAAGATGGAGATCAGCAGTGTGAGCTCTGCAGATCCTGCAGTAAAACAGTACAGAGAGCTGATAGAGACCTAATAAACAATCATCCACTGTATAATAAGACTGAAGATGGAGATCAGCAGTGTGAGCTCTGCAGATCCTGCAGTAAAACAGTACAGAGAGCTGATAGAGACCTAATAAACAATCATCCACTGTATAATAAGACTGAAGATGGAGATCAGCAGTGTGAGCTCTGCAGATCCTGCAGTAAAACAGTACAGAGAGCTGATAGAGACCTAATAAACAATCATCCACTGTATAATAAGACTGAAGATGGAGATCAGCAGTGTGAGCTTTGCAGATCCTGCAGTAAAACAGTATAGAGAGCTGTTAGCAGTGCATCATCCACTGTAGATCGTCTGTTACAGTCACTGTAAGGGCTTTTATTATTAGGCTCAAACAGAGTAAATTCACTATAACATACAGCTTTAAGTGAGTTATTGCTTTAAAAACAGCCACAAAATACAACATGACAATTTACACCAAAGTTAAATAATTAATCATTTTATTTTTTATAATAAGTACATCAAACGGCTCTCAGGCTGAGCAGTGTAGTTAATATAGTCGAGGCTAATTGCCTCCATAACGGTGCTTCTTCTCCAGCTCTTATTCTGAATGTACTGTAAAAACTGGTTCAACCTAGAGAAACACTTCATATAGTAACAAGCAATTGTTATTGAACTCACATACCTGCTTTGAATGAAACAAAGCAACATTTTAGTTTAGATCAACTATTTTACATCAATTCAAACCTCAAACACACTTGAATGATACACAGTACTATTTAGGATGAGACAAATATGTACTTTCTAAAGCCATGCATGTTTTAAAACTCACCTGTACCCCTTTTCACCTTTCTCTCTGCTGCTCTCTCTGATCTTTACTGTCACTCTGTCTGATGAAGATTAGGATTAGAAGAGCACTGAGCAGAACTGCAATCACAGCTCCAAACACCAGAGTCAGCATGGAGAACAATTCAGGAGGAGAACAGGGTTCTACAGACACCACAAAAACACAGCTTCAGCTTTAAAATACACAGATTGAACTTAAAGGGGAACTCAACTGTTCCTGCAAAATGTCGGCATAATTTAATATTTAAGATGTAAAAAAGTCGTTCAGAGTGGTTTGGTGTGAAATGCTCTGTTTTAGAGAAACTTACAGAGTCAGAATTGCTCACAGTCATAGTGAAGGGATTCATGCAGCGCGCTGAGATCCAAAATAATCCCCCCCAAAAAATATTTTCCACTGTTTGATCATCATCAACATTCCATATAAACTCAGAAGACTCATGTAGGTTCACTAGTGGTTTTGGATAATAAATAAAATGTCTATATTTGTGTTGTGATATTGTGTTGTATAGTGATGGTGACCCCTGGTTCCTATCACCACCATGGTAAAGACATCTGAGTCTATGAACTATTTCACATCAAATATGTGAACTAATTAAATTAAATATGTGAATCTTAAAAACTGATGGAATTCCCCTTCAACAATGCAGATCAAAACTGTCTCTGCCGCTGTAGTGAGTGTAGTTTAACAATAGACTGTAAACAGGTTCTAAAACTAATAATGTACAGGATCAGATATGAAAGCCTTCAGGTAAATACAGTAAATCACTGACCTTCTTTGGGTTCGTCTGGATTCCTGGAAGAGATTCTGTTTCTCTCTGAAAAGGAAATAAAGTAAATAAAAGTCATTTTCCTTAACAATTAATTAACCATTAACAAGCAACGACTAATGACCACTAAACAGAAACATTATCTGTAATCAAGATTAGAAATGCAGTACAAGTGCATCTGTGATGTGTTAATAAGTTATGATCTGTTTGTTGTGTTTAGTGTTAATTAGTTGTAACATTTCAGTTACCAGCACACTTGAAATGTTTTTGTGTGAAATGTTAATCAAACAGTATAAACAGGTCATAATGATCTGAGTTCACATTGACTAAATATGGTAGTAACTAGGGGTGGGAAATCAATTCTTAGATACATCACGATGCAGACGTGGATGATTCTGAATTGATTCACAAATCGATTTTCTAAATATTTAATTTATGTCGTAATGTTGACGGAACGCAAAAGGCGGAACTTGGAAGTGGGTAAGTGCAGCGCCCGGACAGTCTGTGGCAGCACATAACAAAAAACACTACTGGATGAGTGAGAAATCCGACCGGCTCCCTCTGCATTAAAGCCAGGTTAGATCAGGAGTCACAACCCGAATGATAAGAAGAGACATTTTGTCCTTTAACAAAAATCAGACGACCTTGGGAGCCACAACATTTAATGTCCAGTATGTCTCAGTATGTGTTAATGTCCAGTATAGACTAAACAATATAAATAAAAACTCAGACTTACTTTCTTCTGCTTTAAGCTTTAGCTCAGCTATAGACAAAGACTTTTCCTCAAAAGTAGAACAGTTTCTTGTAAAATGTCTCTTAACATTTGACTGTTTACGAGGCTGAAGTCGCTTCTCGTTCTCCAGCTTCTTGTTAGAATTTCCCCATTCCATCTTAAATTCTGCCTGAGTCGTCAGAATGTAAATGTGACACCATTTAAGGTGGAATGGCAGCATTTGAAAGAGAAGCTGACTTTAGCTTTACAACTTTTTAATGTTTGACAGTCTCTTGTTACAGATTTAATGTACCAGGAAACCAACTTTGTTGCTTATAAATGTGAATAAGTTCGTCTCCAAATGTGCATCTTAAATCTCTCTCTTGCCTTTCCGTAGCTACTAGCTCGGCGAGACTGTGCATTGCTATGTGACCTGCAGACTGTACGCCAACCTTCAGGGTTATAGGGTGGTGAATTAGCAGCATTAAAGACCATTTATTATTAAACTGTGTTAGAATGATTAGCAGAGCTTTATTTTACTGTAAAGGAGGATTATTTTATTTTTACCTACAAATCTGATTCTGCTGTGGAGCCACAACAGGGCTGTAAAAGAGGAGTATGTTTCCGACCCCTGAGCTAGCATATAGAAGCACTTTGGCTTCTATGAAGTTGAAGGGAAAATAGGCCTAGGAGCCACACTATATGCAAGTTGTGTCACACTAAACTGAAATATTTTGGAAATGATAAACACGAGAAACCATATTTCTCCGCATTTCTACGCGTTTTCCATCCGGTTGTACTTGCTGCCAACCAGAGGACCATCGAGCAAGCGATGTCAAAGCTCTCACTCAAATTGGAAGCGATTTACAAACTCTATCACAACTTTTATTGCCAAGGATTTGCGGCCGTACTCAGTCGTTGAGAACCAGGGCTTTAGCGCTATGTTGGACCCTTTAGAGAACCAAGATATAGCGACCCGTCTCAAAGATATTTTACTGACACAGTGACCCCCCCACCCCATCCCCCCCACTCTCTACAACGAGACCAAGACCAAAGTTACAAAATCACTAAAGAAAACTGGTAGGATAGCTGTAATCTGCTGTGTGGACATCTATTGCCACAAACTTTCACTGTAACTTATTTCACCGTAACTGCGCAGTTTATCACAGATGAGTGGCAGCAGCGTCTCCCGTGCTCCAAACAACAGCAGTGAACGAGAGTCTTCCAGTTCACTTAACACATCAAAAAGATATTGGAAGTAAATTCATTATGAATCATTAGAAATACTTTGCTTTAAAACTACTCCTCACACAGTGAGAAAATAGAAATGATGTATAGAAAAAAAAATGCATCAAGAATCAAATCGCAGCTTCTGAATTGTAATCGAATCGAATTGTAAGGTGCCTAAAAATTCCCACCCCTAGTAGTAACTGCAGAAAGCGGTCACATTTCCACTGTGAGTGTAATACGTCACGTATTATGAATATGTTAGTGCTTACTGATGCTACAGAGCTAAAGAAGTGTAAAAGGTCTACAGAAGACTTTATGAACACATCGTATCATTTATACCACACTTTTATCTTGATCAGAAATATTTGTTTACTAGATTACTAGCATTATTAATTGCTTGCTAATAGTTAAGTAATCATTTATAACCAGACCGTAAAATAAAGTGTTGGCTTTGATCACTGATCATTTTACGTAATATAATGCAATATTCTTTGTTACTGTTTTATATGAACTGATTGTGGTTAATCTAATGAAACAGTGTACATCACCTCTGATCTGTAAATACGTTGCGGTGCTGAAGATCATGTATTTTACCTCCAGACTGCTGCAGTAATAGAGTCCTGAATCAGAGTGATTAACTGCAGTTATAGTGAGAGAGGAGTTCATAGAGTTCACTCTCATCACTGATCTGTTACTCTCAGTGACTAAAACACAGCGTTTGGAGGATAATGATGATGATGATGAGTAAAATTTACATGCAATATAAACTGGTGCTGAATTATTTGTGTGTTTGCACCAGAATATATAATCAGATTTAGTCAGACTGTGTTTACACCAGAGAGTGACATCATCACCAGGTTCTGCTTCTACAGTTAAACCAGCCTGAGAGCTCAAACACACTGACAGAACACCTGAAACACACAACACAACACAGGACTGATTTATACTGTATTAATTACAGCTCTAATACTTATGTGGTGAAACTGAACTGCTAAAAAATAAAAGGGGAACTCCACCAATCTTTCAAACTGTCTGCATATTTAAATAGTTACAATATAAACAGAATCAGTCAGAGTGGTTTGGTGTGAGATGCTCTGTTTTAGAGAAACTTAGAGTCAGAATTGATCACAGTGGTGCTGATAGGAACCAGACGTCCACCTCTAAAAGCTCCCTCACAGAAAGTTACTACATGAAATGGTTATGAATTCACTGCCTGATGTCACATTGTTTTACAAGAAGTTTTCACATGAGAAGGTTTTGGCATTAAATGCGCTTTTTGAAGATTTGTTCATGGTGGAGAGACACATGCAGGACAAAAGGATGCTGCAAGACAAAACAGTCTCTATAAAAACACTTATTATTTCAGATTCTCCACTGTTTTATCATCATCAACATTCCATATAAACTCAGAAGACTCGTATTGGTTCACTGGTGGTTTTGGATAGTAAATAAAATGTCTATATTTGTGTTGTAGTCATGGCGACCCCTGGTTCCTATCACCACCACTGTAAAGAAATCTGAACCATTTCACACCAAACCACTCTGAATTATTTATGAATTAATATATAGACATTGTATGGTGCTTTAATTAATGTTCTTACCTAATATAATATAACCACAATTTGTTCAGCATAAGTAACACATTTATAATGTCTGTAAATCCTGCACTCTGTTTTTTTTTTACAGTTACAATTATAAAGTTATATAGTTTCATGAATCTGATCACTCACTGATCCCACACAGCAGCAGAGCCATAACATCACAGCTCCTTATCATATCAGCACCACAGAGGAACGGTCACTGCAGATTATGCTGTATTTATAAGGAGGGGGTGGAGCTTATACATTGTCTGATAGCTATACAAACTGCACTACGATGGGTAACACAGTGTTCCATGTTTTCCCTTCAAATGAGAAAAATTTTATTTAAAGAAACATTAAACACTACAAACATCATCAGATGTAGCTTCACATTGAATGTTTTAGCATAATCACTAAATCTGTTTATTGGTATTAAAGTGAATACGGTTGACCTTCTCTTGACAGCAGTCGATCCTGCCAACCTCATAATCGTCATCTGTAAAAGAAAGAATACAGGACAAAAAATTACATCATAATTAACAAATATGGACATTCATTATTGCATAAAAATACATTTTACCTTTAGAACAGTGGTTTCAAACTGGGACCATGGAGATGCTGCTTGGGGACCACTGACCATCAGTTTTTAATTTGTTTTTTTCTGTTACAATAAAGATATTTGCACCAAATGTAAGAAACAAATACAACATCATATTTATGTTCAGCTCACTGACTGTTCTGGCAAAATGCTGCCTAGTTATATTTATATCATATATTTATATTTTCACATTTCAGTTATATGTAATTCACCCATCATGTAGTATAAACAGCTAAAAGTGTATTTCAAAGGAAAAATCTGAGGCTTGACCATCTGCAAATGAAGCAGCCACTGTATCTCAGGGTGAAAACCCAATAATAAACCAAAACAAACAAAAATACAGAAGTGAGTTGCTACAGTTGAGCTTCACATGCGCAGGAACTACAAACAACAAATGACCAGGTCCAGTTCTCTTTGCTGTACGTTGTTATTTGAAGCTTGGATCGTTATCAGAGCTAAATTTAGCTCTGATAACAAAATAAAACAGATCATGTGATGATGAGGATGAGGATAGTTATCGCTGCCTATCCCGCACTGCACCAGGCCCCCATGCTGGACCTTGAGGGTGGTGGGCCCACATGATCCCCCTCATTGCCTTTTCGGGTTGAGCCCGACTGGGTTATGTGGGCTGCCCAGCCACCAGGCACTTGCTGAGGAACACAGGCCTGGCTCCGGGGGTAGGTCCCGCTAACCCTCTGCTGGGCAGGGTACATGAGCTCTTGTATCCCTTAGTCATGGAGGATTTTGGATCGAGTTAGTCTTGGTCTTCAGTCCAGACCTGTTCGCTCTGGGAGACCCTTCTCTGCTCTCCCAACTGTAACTGTGACTCCTTCTGGATTAAGCTTGTTTATGATGATGATGAAAATGATGATGATGTGTTAGTTTGTAGGTACCACTTTACAATAAGACCACCTTTATTAAGCATTCATTGGTGGTAGAAATATGTTTTTATTAATGGTTATTAATTTATAAACACCTTAAAAATCATTAGTAAGTAGTTACAGTACATAAATAAACAGTGAAACAGGTCCCTGCTGTGCTGTGCCTGGAATGCTTTGTTATTAATAAGATCACAAACTTACAAAAATAGACAATATTTCTCGTTAAGCACAAACAGAAAATTGTTAAAACATTTCAAATGCAAAACTACCACATCATGTTCATTTCTGAGCCTAAACTCACAACAACACATATAATATAATATAAAAAAGCCTTTTTATTTTCTGTTTTGTTCACTGTGGAAACAGAAGTGAGTTAGAAGCTGTTTGTGTGGTTTTCGTGCAGCGCTGGTGGTGAAAAAGCTGGAGGTCAGTTTGTGGTTGGAAAACAAACAAACCATAATACACACACACACACACACACACACACACACACACACCCACACACACACACACACACACTTTGTGTCTGACTTCATGCACTTGATTCTAATGAAGGTACCAGAAAGGGTTCTTTGGTTTGATGGTGCAGAAGAACCATATTTGGTTCCCTGAAGAACCTTTCAGTGGGTGGATGGTGAACATTGCTGATCCCAGAGAGAGAAACACTGAACTCTCCACCAGACAGAGCAGAGAAAAGATCAGAGGACTCAGCAGAGACTCAGTGCATTAGTGGTTTCAGGTGGTCATAGCTGAGGGTCAGTTCTGTGGTTGGAAATGTTCAGAGTGAGACGTGCAGGAACAGATAGACACACATTCACACTGACACACACCACATTTACACTCTGTGCTCGATTTCACATGTTGTCTTCATGCACAAATCAAAGAGCTGATTAATTATGATCATGTAAACTACTTATAATCCACTTATAATCCTCCCAATAACACACACACTAAATATTACAGACTGTCAGATACCAAAGGAAATATGAATGATAACTTTGCACAGAAACAGCTAAGAATTTGATTAAATGGTCTTTTTATCATTAGAGCCAAACAAAGCAAGAACAAATATAAACTGATGTAACATGTTTGTGTATAAACTGTCATTCTCTTGTGATTTTTTTTTTTTTTTTGTTTTGTTTATTTAGGGGAATTTTAATTTTCAGCGATATTTGCCAGCATGCAAATATTTTGGATTAGGGTGATGCAATTTCTGCAAATATACAGTCGTGTGCATAAGTTTGCACACCCCCGGGCAACTATTTTTTGTGAAAATAAGTTTTCACAAAAATTGAAAGTAATTTCAAAAGAAGGGCTGAATGCTACTGAACAACGAACACATTAAAAATTCATAAATATTCTTATAATTTATTAAAAAACTTCAAGGAGCAGGAGTGCTGAAGAAGATGAAGTGCAGCAGCACTGAGGAAGAAGGAGAAGAGAAGTTTTGAGGATGATGAGGAGCAGCAGGGCTGAGGAGGGGACATTGAAATCAACATTGCTAAATAGTCAAACTAATGTTTTACTAGAGGCATTTAAAACTGAATTGTTTCAGTTGTGCATATAAAAATAAAAATGCATATTTTGGGAATCCGATTCAGCATGTAGGAATGAAAAATTAGAAATTACAAATTTATTTATTTATTCATTTTACCAGTAGTAATTACATTTTACTTGTTCAAATCAAATCCCAGATATTAAGAAACTGCATTAGATTAACAAGTAAATCAGAAGCTAAGACTGTTTGCCATAGAACAGAATGAGGTCTTGTAACCACCAGGTGGCCCTACAGCACTGAGTTTGGCACCCATTATGTGTCAGTTGGCTTTTTTTCTTGGCTGTATTTGATCGGTTGAGTTTCTATTCCTGCCATTAAAACAGACACTGGTGACCTGATTAACTGAGTATAAAAGTCTGAAACAAAACTCCAGGTTTCAGGTTTTGTTAGTAAGTTATCAGAGTCGTGTCAACATCATGACTTTATGAGTTCTATCACTAAACCAGTAAATCGCTGCTGTCAGAACAAAACCTTGTATCTCCATTTTTGTCATTTTTCAGTTTTTGACATAATGTGAAAATGCCTGTCGCTCTTTACGTTGTGTGTAAAATTTATGATGGATGGACTAAAAGAAATGGCCCAAAATGACCTGGAAGAAAGTCTGGGTCCATTGACTTACATTAAAAGTAAAGTATGTTTTTTCTTCCTCCTGTAAAGTTACCATTAATTCTGTTTTGCAAAACAAACCCCTCTGGGCTGAGCTATTTGCCTGCTCAGACAACGTCCTGACCTCAAATATCAACAGTAACTCAGTACTGAGTCTCACAGACACGTAACCTGATAGAAATGCGAAAAGAAAGCAGTGATTTTCTTTTAGATTCCTCAACAAATGAACAAAACTGATACAAAATCCTACACAGAGCTAAACCACTGCTTAACGCGTTTCTGAAGAAGACAGGTGGTTTAGCGAGAAACGAAACCTAATGCACCATGAAAGTCAGTTGGTGAATGTTGACATTGTTCTCGCTGGGTGACTCAAACTGGTTTGACAGCAGCAGATAATAGCAGATAACTCTTCAACAGTCTGTCTTTCTCTACATAGCCCCATTTCACCCTGTTCGTCATGGGACCCCCACAGAGCAGGTGGTGGATCATTCTCAGCACTGCAGTAACACTGATGTGATGTGGTGGTGGTGTGTTAGTGTGTGTTGCGCTGGTACGAGTGGATCAGACACAGCAGTGCTGCTGGAGTTTTAAACACTGTGTCCACTCACTGTCCACTCTGTTAGACCCTCCTACCTTGTCAGTCCACCTTGTAGATGTAAAGTCAGAGACGATAGCTCATCTGCTGCTGCACAGTTTGTGATGGTCATCCTCTAGTCCTTCATCAGTGGTCACAGGACGCTGCCCACAGGACGCTGTTGGCTGGATATTTTTGCTGTGTCTGATCCACTCAGACCAGCGCAACACACACTAACACACCACCACCATGTCAGTGTTACTGCAGTGCTGAGAATGATCCACCACCTAAATAGTACCTGCTCTGTGGGGGTCATGTGTATTTATAACTGTACAATACAGAAGGATCCAACTGAACAGCCTGTTAAATAATGGCTATTGAACCTTAATTACCTACTTCAGTGTTGGGAGTTGATTCTAAAAGGCTGATTGGAAATGTTCTGGTGTCCATTGTTTTGAATTGCCCATATTCTATTTTCCCTCTAATGTGCTTCACATGCCATAAATACATTTTCTCTCTTGTCACACAGAATCTTGTAGCATATTATTCGTGTGCTGTGGAGCGTTACAACGACATTCTTTTCAGGGAAGAGTCTTCAGAAAGACACGTTATCATGACCTCATTACACAAGTCAATATCTAAAGTATGCAAAAACAACATGTAGATATGCCAGAGGCATTTGCAAAGCGCTGTGCACTCACGAAATGAAACTAGAACTCTTTGTCTGCAATCACTAAAGGAGGATCACTTGGAGAAACAAGGACTCAGCTTTTAATAAAAAGAACACCTTGCCAACTGTTAGGCATGGGGGTAGATCTCTTTTTGGGTTGTGTGGCAGTCAGTGGCACAGGAAACACTGCACACCTTGATGGAAGAGTGGATTGTGCTAAGTATGAGCAAATTCTGGAACGGGCCTTCCTCAAACTGTTCCCACAAAGATGGATGCATACAATTGTCTAAAATGTCTGGGTCTGCTGAAGCATTACGATTTCCCTTCACTGGAACTAAGAGGCCCCCTGAAAAAAACCCCATATCATCATCCCTCCTCCACCAAACTTTACAGTTAACACAGTGCAGTCAGGCAGGTAAGGTTCGCGCAAACACTGAGAGCACATGGAGGACATTTCCTCTTTTCTGAATTAGTAACAGTGAAGATGTAAATGATTGGATGGTTCCTACACAAGCTAAATGCAGTTCACACAGTCTGGATGGTTTAAATGTAGTACTGACAGAAAATTAAACCAAACTGTAATGTTAACACTCAACATTATATCAAGAAAAACAGACAGTTTTATGTCATTACTTTGTTTTTATTACTTTTTTGAACAACATTCACAATAAAAGTCAGGGGCACTTAAAAGAACCAGGAACATTAACAGTCCCTTACTGTGGTTTATAAAAGAAATAATCACATTAGCACTGAAAACTTTATCTCATCTCACACAGTACAGTAAGTTGACATAACAGGCATAATCAAATAAATAACAAATAACAAACAAAACTTACAGAATGCATCCAAATTATGGGAAAAACAGTCTGCATATGATCACTATCCATAATAAAAATGGCCACACTTCACTTGAAGGGTGTCTACATAACACATCCATAACATGGTCACGAGTGTTTAAATCAACATTCAGAAAGTTACATGATATTAATATGGACTACTGTGTCATTTTACTGAGAGACATTTTTCAAAATAAACATCCTTTTTTATTTTGATAAACTAGATTATTTTTGATAAAATGCCTCATTTCTGTACAGCCAATTAAGTGCTTTCACGTTTTGCCTATACGTTCAACTTCTTTTTAATAATGTGGTTAATTTGGTTCTCGTTTATAGTCAATGGTGTCAAGAGCAGCGCTGAGATTGAGCAATAGTAGAACAGAAATAACCTTAATTAATAACCTTAATTAAAGCCGTCTCAGTACTACAACCAGGCCAGAATCTGTCTAGACAGCTATTTAAGGACAACGTTTGAGAATATACGTACATATACACCAGTCAGGCATAACATTCTGACCACCTCCTTGTTTCTACGCTCATTGTCCATTTTATCAGCTCCACTTACTATATAGGTGCACTTTGTAGTTCTACAGTTACAGACTGTAGTCCATCTGTTTCTCTGATACTTTGTTAGCCCCCTTTTACCCTGTTCTTCAGTGGTCAGGACCCCCATGGACCCTCACAGAGCAGGTACTATTTGGGTGGTGGATCATTCTCAGCACTGCAGTAACACTGACGTGGTGGTGGTGTGTTAGTGTGTGTTGCACTGGTCTGAGTGAATCAGTCCAACCAACCAAAAATATCCAGCCAACAGCGTCCTGTGGGCAGCGTCCTGTGACCACTGATGAAGGACTAGAGGATGAACAACACAAACTATGCTGACACACATGAGCTGCTCTCCCTGACTTTACATCTACAAGGTGGGCCAACAAAGTAGGAGTGTCTAATAGAGTGGACAGTGAGTGGACACAGTGTTTAAAAACTCCAACAGCACTGCTGTGTCTGATCCACTCGCACCAGCACAACACACACTAACACACCACCACGTCAGTGTTACTGCAGTGCTGAGAATGATCCACCACCCAAATAGTACCTGCTCTGTGAGGGTCCATGGGGGTCCTGACCACTGAAGAACAGGGTAACAAAGTATGCAGAGAAACAGATGGACTACAGTCTGTAACTGTAGAACTACAAAGTGCTCCTATATAGTAAGTGGAGCTGATAAAGTGGACAATGAGCGTAGAAACAAGGAGGTGCTCATAATGTTATGCCTGATCAGTGTATATATATATATATATATGTATACACTCTCAAATGTACAAAACAAAAACACTTTAATTAAAATGACTTACCTATAGGCTTAGACTACTATAAAGTCTCTTGTTGGATCATAAGTCTCCATCAGAGGCTATAAAACATAACATATTCAAAACATGGTTCACTCACGGTCACTGCGGTTTCTCGACACAGGCCGGAAGGCTAAAGGGAAATGAGAGATACAAATTCAGCAGCATGAACAGTCCATTGTGTGTGCATACTCTCATTACTCACCCACTGTAAATGAACTGCTACACGTATGAACTGTACATGAAAAGAGACATAAAATGCAGCACTAAATATATCATTAATGACACATTCATAATGATTAACAGCCTACTTTAAATAGCTTCTGATTAGTGCTATAGCATGATTATAATGCATACATCAATGATAAAGAATATATATAGTTCCATATTCATTCTCTCCAGAAAGACGTCTGCCTTACCAGGTCTTCTCATCCTCTTCCACGTGAACCCTCCAACACTTCTCCGAAAATAAGGAGCAGAACAACTACAACTGCACCAATGATGACAGCCACAGATCCTCCACCTGAAGCAAAATTGGTGGAGACCATAATTACTGACATGAGTAATGAGCCAGAGCAGCAGAGAGAGAGATGAACATTAAGGGGCAAAGTATACAGTATAACTTTACCTGCATCATCAGTTTAGTTTCTTTAAATGATGCACCAAAATTAAATATACACTAAAATTAAATTAAATATTCACTGTAGTGACAATTTTGTTTGTGCACTGCGTTTTCCTTATTTAAACATGCAAATGAGCATACTGTACACACAATCCCAGAGTGTTGAGTATTCAATTAAGGTAACAGGTGAGTCAGTGTTGAGTGGATGGATGTTTCTCCTCCATGTTCTGGTGAGTAATCAGTGAGTAAATGATCAGCAGGTTTTCAGTGATGAGGGTGAAACAGTGAGAGGATATCACACTGAATAAATCTATGACAGCAAGCAGTAACACTCAACCCTCTGTCCAACACGCTCTACACTTTATTCATCAGTAGACTGACCTTCAGTGTGGCTGAAGCGCTTCATTCGTCACATCATGTTTGATCTTCACCCACATTCTTCTCCATCCACTCAGGCTTTGGGATCTTCCTCCTGTCATGGTACTCAAACTGCTCTCCATCCAGCAGAGCCACTGAAATGACCTCTGGGAAATGTAGTCCTGGTGTGACTGCAGTATGAAGGTACTGCAGAGAGTGTGAGGCTGTAAAGATACAAACAAATGTTGAGATCTTTGTACAGTCACTTTAATTCAAGTTTATTCTCATTATATATATATATATATATATATACATATATGCATATATATGTATATATATATATATACACATATCTATGCTCATTATATATATATATATATACATATATGCATATATATATATAGTATGCGGTATTCCATCCATCTCCAAGAACAAAAACAAATTTACAAACCGTCAGCTTGTGTTAAACAAGCAAACCTATTAGTCATCTTAATTTAATGGGCAAATGAACTTGTCAATCACTTTAACTCAATGTAAATACAGACCAACTACTTTAAATGAATGCATGTACAAACCTGTCAATCACTTTACCTCAAAGCACTTACAAAGGTATATACACGCACACATCTTCTAAGCCACTTTTCCTTCTGGGTTGCGGTGGGGTGCTGGAGCCTATCCCAGCTGTCATCAGGCAGAAGACAGGATACACCCTAAACAGGTCGCCAGTCAACGATCAAATAAAAATAGAAAAAATAAAATAAAATTCTGTAATAAAATAGTTCAACTATAGGCCACATTAGATCTAAGCACTTTAGGTCACTTGTAGGTTATAAACTGAAATAAATAAGCTTAATACAAAACCAGTGGGCAAACAATTAGATGGTCATATCAATACATAAATATCACAAACATGAGCATCAATCACTACATTCTCTCATTTATATAATCCTATTCCCTAATCCCGAGTGCACAAACTGCACAGTTTCATGTCCTTTATTAACGGTTAGATGTGATTATCTCACTTTATTTAAATCCTATAAAGAGCACTTAAATCCCCTGTAAAACTCTACATAAATTATTATGTACCTAAACGAAGCTCCCTGAACATTTAAAACATTTAAAAAAAAGTTACTTCACTTAAGGCCTGTTTATGACTTGACATATAGCTTTACAAATTGTTATATACACTCATAATGCATTGTTACAGTGGTGACTACAATGTTCTTGTGAACCGATACATACTGAAACCTGATTTCATGAAGTCATATAATTACATTATGCATGTAATTTTAACTATTTATGAGCAAATATACACACACATGCCTGGTTTTATAAGGCATTATGTATGCCATATAATGAATTTATAATACAGTTATTGTAGAATTTAAGTGTTATTGTAGAAATATATGTAATGTATTTGTACTGAATGTAATCCAGAAGTGGGATTGACTGCCCCAACATGGTGGATCCATTGACATGTCTGTCTGAACCAATCCCATCTGAGCTGAATACCAGTCCAGATGTTGACCATCTATTAAAAAGGGGTCACTTTTGGAGTTATGAGCCCAGCATGTTATAAGCAAGTACTTATTTATACGTGTATAAGCAGGAGAGGACATGTGTGGATGAAAACATGTGGCTAAATAATGGAGGCCAGGTAGGGTAATACTGACATTTCTTTACTAGACAATGTAAAGTTTTAGAATTTTTAGTTTCATTTGTTCCTATATGGTAAAGATATACTGTAGGGTCCAATAACAGGCTCACAGGAGGAGCTGGTGCTGGTAGTAGAGACTTTAAGGGTTGTAAATATGTTGTTGGCTTGAAGATGTGCAGGTGTTGTTTGTGTTGTTCTGTGCTGGGCTATGGGGTGGTTGGTGCATTGTTGGTGGAAGTGTATGGCTGGAGGAGTGTTCAATAAAAGACCATTCACTTAAAAGTGCTATGTCTCCTGCATCTTATTTCATGCCAACACCACAATAGTGTTCTGTTTTGTAATGTTTTTGTTGAGTGTCATTCTTGTTATTAACTGAAATAAGACATGATTGCTGTATAAACATCTGAAATAAAGCTGGATATAAGTCTGGCTGAGGTGGAATTCATGTCAGCTCTGGGCTTTTTACTGTAAACAGTCATGTTTCCCCAACAATGAGACACACATGTGACCTGAAACTTAAAGAAAGAAAAGTGAAAGAAAAGCAGTGAGTTTACTTTCAGATTCCTGAACAAAGACAGGGCAGGACAGGACAGGGGAACAGATAAAACTGTACTTATTTAACTTACCTAACCTGTAGCTTAGCCTCTTAAATGGCCAGGGCCCCAAAGTATTATTACACTTATTCTATCACTGAACAATAGCTCAGCCCATTTTACATTGAGGTCCCTGTAGTTACTGAATAATAGGCCGTAGTACATAATAAGCCTGGGATTTTAAGAGATTAATATAAGACACGGGAGTTTCAATCTCCTGTTAGCAACAGCATTAAACACACACAGAAAAGAGTTTTCTGATAAGGTTTGTGAAATTGTGGGATGGATTCAGGATCTTCAGTGCTGGGTTTCTCAAAAGCATTTCAGTATAAAGATGATTCTTAAATGGTAGAGCGAGCATCACACTGAACACTCTCTCCCTACCACTTAACATGATCTTAACACTAAGGTGGTTTTGGGACACTGGGCCCTGATCAGTAAAAAGGTGTTCGGAGGTCATGATAAACACGGACTGCAAGCACATGGTTATTTGAGCAGTGTTCAAGTTGTCCTCTTTGGTTGACTGTAAATAATGTAATAAAAACTGGTCTGACAGGACCAGCCAGTAAGGTAAACCTCTTGTGCTGTAAACAATCTGAAGAGATCACGTCAGGCTGACTGTAGAAAAGCAATGAGACTATAAAGGTTAAAGATTATGTTTCCTCTTACTTCACTGTCTTCCTCCAGGACGTTACTGGATAAGGTCAAGGTGTGTGTGGAATGACCGCATAGTGCTCTTTTCTGAATTAAAAGAAGTGAATGGTGTTTCATTTCAGCCTGATTTGCCTCATTACCCTCTTATGTGGTGTCTCAATTATTCATGTAGAGTATCGCATCTCATTTGAAAGACAGCAGATGCACAGTAGCTCTAAATGTATCCAGACACCTCTTTAGATTGCTGCAGCTATTAAAAGGGGAACTCCACCGATTTCCCAAAAGTTCTTGTAAAA
>NW_023495199.1:0-68201 GCF_904425465.1 Colossoma macropomum | reverse complement strand
TTTTCACTCAGGAGGTTATTTTATTTTAAACACACTGAGCCGTAACCGACCCTAAACCCAGCGTATAGAGGTTCAGTGAATGTGGTGTTGAAAGTTTGTAGATGGGTCAGTTTATCAGTGGAGACGCTGTAGAAGGACAGAGAGCCGGCCGGACAGTCCAGATACACTCCTACTGTCCCAGAGCTGGAGGGACGAGCAGAGAGTTCAGTGCTGTTATTATTGTGACGGACAGAGTAACTGTTATTAGAGCAGCTCAGAATCCAGGACTTTACATTCCCTCCAAACTGACAGTCATAACTGTGTCCTTTCCTGCTGATTGATTTATATGTTACTGCTATTTCAACCCTCCGCTCCACTCAGCCTCCCAGTAACAGCGTCCAGTCAGACTCTCTCTACACAGAACCTGATAATTCCACCCATCAAATCTCTCTGGATGATCAGGATACGACTGTGAAGATCCCACATTCACCACCTTTCTGTTCCCGTCAGACAGAGAGAGAGAACTGTGCGCTGTGTTTGGATCCAGAGTGAACTCACAGGAATCTGCACACAGGAAGAGACATTAGAGTGAGTGAGTGTGTGTGTGTGTGTGTGTGTGTGTGTGTGTGTTCTGTGTGTGTGTGTGTGTGTGTGTGTGTGTGTGTGTGTGTGTGTGTGTGTGAGCATGTTGGTTTTTGTGGTTTACGAGGACCTTTCAGCTGATTCGATTTGATTTGATTAGTTTAGTCGTCTCATTCAGAAACTCAGCTAGTTCAGAAATAAAAGTGAGACTTCAGCTGTAAATAAGATTATCTTGAGCTCCTTTTAGCAACAGTCAATCAAATAAAGAGACTAAAATATTTCATGTATGAAAAGATCAAAATAAAACTGTTATTTTTCTATAAAGAGTGGAGCCATCATGGAAAATGGCTGCCATGGAGCTGAGAAAGAGAACTGAATCCAGAAGAAGAGGCAGCAAATGTTACACCTGTTTATAAAGACAAAGATGGGTTTGGTGTGAAATATATAAATCCAGAATGATGACTGTTTTTGATACATTAAAACACACAAACATTATAAGTGAAGAAAAATAAAAAACAAGAAAAATGTAGAATTTGGCCGTTTAATGATTTAATCATTACAGAAAGACTGCAGACAGTTTCTGTTCTCAGATTTGTGGCACTGATCAAAATAATTTTTATTTTTTTATTTTCTGACTGTAGAATTTTAAACTATGATTGTCTGGATTTGAACAGATTGTCTGATTGTTCTGATGTTTTTGCCAACAGAACTGTAAACATGAGCGAGTCTCTGCAACTGTTTCAAGCATGAACAAATGCCGTGCGTGTGCTGGACCTGCTGCATCACTCAGGATCAGTCAGTAACGGTCAGTAACGGTCATTACAGTTAGATAATTAAACAGTAAATGATTAATATCAGGTCTTTATGAATGTCTTTATTTCATATTTAGGTAGTCACTCTTATATTTATCACACTGTGATATTTTTGATGTCATTTTTAAAGTGATGATAAAAACTCTAAATTATTGAATCTGATTCCACTCAGTGGAGAATAAGGACAGTACTGAAAATGGGTTTGATTGTTTTTGATGCTGATTAAAATCTGTAACAGTTCTGGATTAACACTGGACTACAGTGCTGCTGTCGGTCATCTCCTTGTGCGGCCTCACACCAAACGACTTTTCACGCGATTTCACTGTTGCAGACAAATTTCAGTGTCGGAATAAAATCCCGAGAGTCTTGTTAGAGTCGCGTCGCGCTCGCGTCGTCTCGATCGTTCAGTGTGAGGTGTTTAGGATGACCTTAAGTCAGTCTTTTTCTCGTCTTGACGCGACAAAATCAACCATGTTAATATAAGTTTTAAGTCTTGGCTCAAATAGTGACGTGTGTGAGTGCTTACGGGCGAGCGAGCGGATACGTGCGGTGAGAGAGAGAGAGAGAGAGAGAGAGAGAGAGAGAGAGAGAGAGAGAGAGCAGGCAAATCTGCTCCACTTTAACACAATAAAACTGACTGCTTTAATATTTCAGGCATTATTGAAGAATCATTGATGTTTTTCCTTATTTTTTGCTTTCTGTCACTCTGTTTATTTTTATGGTTTAGTTCATCCAATCAGCACTGCTGAATCGCTGCATGTTGTGTTGTGTAAATCTTTATGTTAAATAAAAAAGTATCTGCACATTTTACAGGTTAATTAAAGATTCTGGGTGATGATCTGTCAGAGTAAACAGTTCATCTGTTAAAGTGACAGAGCAAGTTTTTATTTTTTTATTCAGCCAGGTGAGTTTGGGTCAGCAGTGGTGAGAAGGGCGGTGTTGGGTCGCGTGTTCTGCGGAGAAGCAGTGGCGTCCTGAGATAAACTTATGGCTAATGTTAGCAACCATGTAGACAAATGTAACAGTCCTTTATGGGCTGGGTGAATTCAGAATGTGATAAAAGCCTGAAACAGCATGTTTATCTGATCATCCACAGTTTTATACTCGGACACAGCTGGATGGTTGGATGTGTAAACATGGAGGTGTTCGTGGTGACTTAAACTATAAAGGTGGGCTCATAATTAGAAACGCTGGTGTGGTGTTTCCACAGTTAGCAGAGCTGGACTAAGACTAGTTTACTCATCCTACGAGTAAATAAAGCTGAGCTGAACAGCTGAAGGCCTAAAGGTGCTCTGCAGGTTTAAAAACTGACCAGGGCAGCGTTTAGTGTAACACCTGTTCTGCTGTAGTTCCTGAGAAAGATGAAAAGTATGATCTATGTGAGGTCTATACTGACGTTTTAATAAATTAATGTTTTTAATTACATACAGTAATGTTTATACCATGGAAATGAATTGTTGGACGTAAAACATGTTTTATGATTGTTTTATTTGTGTGACATTTTACACAGCTTGTAGATTTTAATATGAACACCAGCTTCATTCTGTCATTGGTTTGATCAGATAAACACCACTGAGGTGTTTAAGGAGCACCTTAACTCAGTGTTTATATACGTCAGCAAAACATTGTTTCTTTTTTTATTAAAGGCCTCAGATGAGTAGAACATTATCATTGTTATACTATGAATGTGTAAAATTGATTTGTCTCATTTATTCTGACATATTTTTTCCTGTTACAGCAGCACAACTGAAATACGGAGGAGACTCAACCCAAAGAACTCTGTATGCAGTGTAACTGAACAGCACAATAGAAGAGAGACACACAGATGAGTACAAAGGTGAGAACATGTCTGAATATGTCTTTCTAAATGTTTAATTGGGCTGTAAGAGTTTTAAGTAACAGTGTAACATCTTTTACTTTGAATGATATTCAGCCAGTTGATTTCAAAAGGGTTTTTAAATGGTTTAGTAATTAAGATGAAGGTTGGTGTTGATTAACCAACAATAGAATGAGGGAAGAATAATGTTCAGAAAATCTGTTTGAGAAAATGTCACCTTATTTTCATTTATTTATTATCTTTTTCTCTGATGTCTTTTAGGTCGTGGTGAATTTGCAAAAGTAAATATTGAGAAACTAAGTTTTATTCTGGAGTACAAAGTACAGCAAATCACAGGAGAAGATTCTGACTGTTTTGGAGAGCGAGATTTCAAACACAACGGGGAAACTTTATAACTCAGATTTATAATGAAGTTTAATAAAAATTCTGTTCTTTGCTTTCACTGTAAGTGTAAAACTGAGACCATCTGTATATTTTATGTATGTTGTTTATATTTTTGTTACGTTTTTAAAAGAAAATTTACTACTAATTCTTTTTTTAAACAGCATTGATGCCACTGATGATGAAGGGTCCTTTGGGCGCTTGGTCAACGACAGTGCTGAACCTAATTAAAAAATAATGAATGGTAGAAAACACCTGTGTTTGTTCACAATAAGAGATATTAAGAGAGATGAAAAGATAAAGTATGATAGGAGGAGATAATCTTACATGGTGCACCACTCTACGCAAGGTGAGAACATGGGGGGAGGGGGGGTGTAAAGTGCTCTAATATTGATATTATATTAATCTAATAGTCAATATTATATCAAGTGTATATTGATCTGATAGTCTGGAGGCTTTATTTAGTCCCTCGTTGTTCTTTCTGTGTGTTTTAAACCTTAAACATTATTATCATCTAATTTTATACCACTGTATCCTGTTTCTATCAAACCAGGGCTCATTCTGACTGCAGAGTAAACAAAGTCAATGTTAATTTAACCCCCAGATATTATGTAAAAATGTTTTTTGTTCATCAAAAGACAAAGTTACTGTAACATCATCCACTGAAAAGATCTTTGATCCATGTTCACAGGTAACAGCACAACAGAGCCAACTAGCAGTTCATCTACTAAGCTGAGAGTTACTGATGGTGTTTAAGGTTTTCTGTATTTGTTCTGATTTAGGAGTGATTGATGTGTGAGTAGATGAGACTGAGAATGTCTAGTTTATGAGAACATTACTGGGTTTATAAGAGCTGAATGTGGCACTGTTTAGACTTTATGTGTAGTCAGTCAGTGATCTGCTAGCTTAGCTGACCTTTTGCATGGTTGAGTTTAAGACTTCTATTTAAGATTTTCCACAAGACTAATGTTGATGTTCTCTATACATTGATTTTTTTTTTCTTTTATCTCTCCAGATAAATGATGACGTGAATCAAACAAGAACTACATTTACTTCAGGAAACATCACACGTCATGACCGCCTGGAGACCGACATCCCGGTACATAAATATCTGATCCTTTGAAGTCTATTCCTAATTAGATAAAGCTCAGTATTGTGTCCTACTGTGTTCTTCACTGAGGCTGTTGTGAGGGGTGTTTTTGTACAGGTGACTCAGGGCTGCTTTATAAGAACAGGGTTTGGTTTGTGAGGATCTGGTACAGAAATCAGTGCAGTGTCCTGAAGCTCAAATACAGTGATTATTACAGCACTTGTAACACTTAACAGGGTTATTCAGATATCATTTCATATTCATTGTGTTTAGGACCCTAGCACTATTAGGTGTGTTTTTTCCCCCGTTTTTGTCAGTTCCTCTTTCAGTTGTTGTAACTCTAGTAGTTATATGAGACAGCCACGTTATATGTTTTATTTTCAGAAGACATGTGGTCTCAAATATGTAATCACCTGAGTTGTAAATGCCCACAGAAGTTTGATATTTTTATGAAACTGGACATGTTTTGATCAAAATTTTACCAAGCGCCTGTTTTTTTTTACTTATTTTTGACTGTATCTATTCAAAACAACACTGCACTGCTTTCATGTCAATTAGAAAGTTTTAGAATAAAGTGTCTATGAGTTGAAAATATAAGAATTTTGTGACATAGTATATGAGTAGCATCAGGCGGACTTATTTTTCTTGATATTGTCACCTAAAGGATCCATGCAGGTTGCTAAAACTGCCTGTGACAGACGGACACAGCAGGTCAAGCCTTTGAGTTTTTGTTCAGGGCCAATATGGCTAATATTCCAGCTAATACAGCGCTGTTTTAGTACACTGGGTGTTTATTATCAGCTGCTTATAATAACAATGACTCCTATAATAAAGAATCCTTCCAGAAATGATCAGATAAATACTGCTTTATTTAGAAAACACACAATAAAGAACTCTGTACCATAATATAAACCTGAAATATATATCAGTCCAGCGGGGTTGGACGGACGCCAGAAGACTCTTCAGTTCTAGATGCGCGTGCATGTGTCCAACGCGCCGTTGCTAGGAAACACGTGAACAAACACAGCAGGAAAACTGACGAGACGCGCGCAGCTTCAGAGCTGGCTAATCGGCGGAGGCGCTGAGAGGCGTTTCTGGTGGACGATACTGACTCATCTAATCAGATATTAGATCTGAAACACCGTGTAAATATTTCAGAAGCCCTATAATAAATAATAGTAGCGGAAAAAAAAGCGAAATGCAGAGTTTATCAGCTCAGAAACTGAGATTTACTAGAAGAATAAAACAGAAACTGTGAAGGAGCGGCTATTTGACTGTTTTTCCGCAGCGGGTTACTCACAGACGCTTCGTCGGACCGCAATGGCGCCGCTATGTTTAGAAGCAGTGGACTCCGCAGTTTCTGAGGATGTGCGCAGTGACCTGCTGCGGTAAAGCATTCCTGAGTTATAAAGCTGAGAAGACGAGGTGTGATTTGTGACGCAAAACACGTCACGAGTGCTGGTAGGGTTGCGCTCTGCATGACCTGTATATGATCAGTCGGACAGGAGTTTGTGTCCGAGTGATTCAGTGTTCAGTATTCAGACTGAGCGATTATTCTTTTTGGGCCTTAAGTAGTTTTGGGGCGATTTCTCTCTTTTGTTTTTCCTTTTTGTGTTCTTTTCTATTCTTTTCCTTTCCTTTCCTTTTCTTTAAATACCCCCCTGGGTAACCCCTCTACAAAGGTGTGACAAAGGGCTGCTGTTTGCTACAGTCTTAAGTAGAGGAGTCCACCGGTGTGCCAGGTTGGGCCTAAATCAGCCTGAGGGCTTGTGGGAATCGGAGTTCCCTGTGCTTGTGGCGCTTCGCTGCCGTCGCCCTCTGCTGGCGGCCGGCGGCGGCATGGCCTGGGCCTTTACACGTAACACTTTGAATATCGATTTAGATCCACAAACTTTATCATTATTTATTATTCACTATTACTTTATCATGAGTGATTTACATTATAATATTTGTAGACCAACATGACTTTAGTAAGAGCAGTGTTTGTTTTGTGAGGGATTAATGAGAGACAGGAAAGGTATAACATGTTCATCAGTACCTAAGAACTACCTTTAAACCAATTGTAGAGCTGTTTACCAAAGAATTAACATTTACAGTACGATATCCAAGTAATATGAGTCTATTACACCTTTACACTCTGCTCTGTGTCACTTAAGTGTAATGTGTTTATAAGGTCTATTCAGGGTGCCTTAGTGAGATTATGGAAGAATTCTTAATATATATTGATGGAATCTTTTTGTATGGTGATGGTGTCATTGTCTCTATATAAATGAACTCTGTAATCATATCAAACAACTGAAAACTTGAGTTCTGGTGATGCAGAAGGTGGATTTTACTGTGTCTCTAGGGTGATTGATGATGACGATAAAGCAGCAAATTGACCAGTAGCCTGTTGCCTGTGCTTAACTGGCTTAAGGCTTCGAGCACATTGAAAGAAACATGTCTTGACATTACATTAACAGATTCGTGTGATGGTGTTGAGATTCTGAGGTGGAAACTGGTGTTGACAGTAATGCGGAAATGGGTTAAGACTGGCTTGTGAGATTGTGTGCAGTATTCCTTCATCTCCTAAATTCGCCCCAAAGCCATCATCTACTGATGACAGTTTGGTGGGGGGGTGGAAAAGAGCCTCTTTCCCATGGAAGTCAATATCGCAAAGATATATGTGTAAATGTCCCACTAGCACCTCATCTGAGTAAGTGTTCAGCACTCATAGGAGAAAGATGGCATAAATACTGACTGACAGGATGATCCAAACCCCAACCTACAGGCTGAGGAGCTCCTATTTGAACATGACAGCTGCATTTTGTGTTTACTTGTGTTGTCTTTATCTTTATTAAGACTAGTTGGATTATCTGAAACATTTAAATGAGACAAATTAGCAAAAATAGAAGAAATCGAGTGAGGGTCAAATACTTTTTCACAGGACTGTGAGACAAAAGATTAACTGGAGTTTTCAAATCATGCAAAACGTAGACGTTGCACCACTGCATGGATGAATTCAATTCCATCAGCAGCACTGACTACATAAAAATAAATGAAATAATCAATAATCAATAATATATAAATATCTCAGTCAATCCATAGTGGACCAAGATGATCTATACCAGGCTAAAATGTGTTTATTTGTAGATATTTCCATTCCATGATACCTTTAAAACATCTTAATTAAATGTGAATCATGTTAGAGCTAAACGTACAAAACAGTGTCTGTCAGCAAAAATGATCCATGTTGCTGCACCATAGAAACCAGCCACACACACTGTAGATTACCTGCTGACGGATTCACTCAGGGGGCTTATTCATATTGGGATACAGCCAATTTGGAGATCACACACAGATGATAATAGCCTGCTTCATAGTTATTAAATTAAACATGAGCTCTTAATGAGGTGTATATTTTTAATTAATGCAGAAATTGCATTGCATCCAATGATATGTGCAGAAAAGGTTTTATTTATTTATTTATTTATTTATTTCTAAATAAATGACACAATTTTCCACTGCATAAATTCTCTGTAATGCCTCTGTTTTTATCCCTGTTTTCTCCCCTGATAAACTACCTGTTAATGCACTCGAACTTCTAACTGGTTCTAACTGCACACCAGAGATCTGTGAGCTACACTGCTCTATTTTCCAGACCCTTCATGCCAAAAGCTCAGATAAGACTGACCGGAGCAGCAGAGAACAGCAGGAATAATCTTCCTTAAATTAATCTAATTAAACCATTTGAACTATAATAATGTATATTTGTGATATAACCAAATATGTATTGCTGTAACAGACCAGTAACGTAGAATTAGTCGCTAAAAACAGGTAGTTAACACCAGCTAATTAAAATAGCTAGCCAGAGATTTTTATCATACAATTCATTTAGATAGTCTAACGTTTCTGGTCACCATCGTTTGTATTCAGTCAGTGGTTTTAATATATAAGTGTAACTGTATATTTCTGATTGGGCCAAAGTCGAAATATGAACAATAAACACCTGTAGCGGTTAGCATAAATGCTAATACCCTTAGCAACAATGCCAGCTAGTTTACATTACTTTGTTGGATTCTACAAAATTATTAATCTACAAATAGTAGTTGGCTCAATAATATATCACTGTAGTTTATATTCTGGTGCAGTCTGTGAACATGTAATAGTGCAAACATGAAGCTGAAGTTGGGTTCTTATTCACCAGCTTCTCCTTCAAATTTTCCGTTCCACCTTAAACGACACCACAGTTACATTCTTGCAGATGTGCGGCATTTAAGGTGGATCGGAAAATCTGGACAAGAAGCCAAATTCAGCTGATTGTTCTTGCGTTCTTTATGTATTTCTCTGGTGTAAATGATTATCTGTTGTTTGTCTCCGTGTTCAGGTATAAAGTGAATAAATGCATTGCTGCTGTTGAGTCCAATGCAGCTGGCTAACGGTAACGGCAGCAAACATTCAAGCAACACGGCAGGAAGGAGTTGATGCTCTAAACATGACGGTGCAGAGGTTAATTTGTAGAAGGCTGTGTCTCTTAATCCTCCCCAGAGCAGCTGATCCAGCTAATGAAGGGCTCCATAATCAGTTAATGAGCTGGATCAGGGCTGTTCTCTTCAGGAGTACCTGAAACTGTACAGTGCTTCACAGGTTGAGAATATGTGTGAATGTCACACCAGGCGATATGGTTGTAGCCTAAGGAGACTTTAAAAATGTTTTGATCTCAACAGAACGGTTTACCGGCCCTTAAAGCACAAACATCAACATTACTTTTGAAATGACTGCAGCTTCTTATTTACATTTAAATAAAAACACTATTGGATTTTTGGAAAAATAATGTCCCAGTTGTCTGTTATCCTGCCTAACGTTACCTTAATAAACACATGTTAAAGTGTGGAACACTGAAATTATTAATTTGACTGTTGCTGGCTCAGCATGTCAATAACCAACAATATGTTCATGCAGTTTGATGATGCGGCGGAGAATCACCCTGATAAGTGATGCCCTGCAGCGTATCACAACATCCACAGACTAAACAGAGGAACTGGAGACAGAGTTCTTCATTCTTCATAAAGGTTTATGTTTCCAAATGGGGGTAAATAATGTTATGGCAGTGAACAGTGGCATGTTTTCCATATTCATCAGACTCTATATTCCACAGTTAAATTAGGACTGTATGATTGGAGTTAGAATCTATATGATGTGTTAAACGACATGGAGGGGTCTTCACTGGCAGGAGCTCCAGTAAAAATATAATTTAAGCTGTCAGACATTTAGAATACAGTCTGACTTAGTGCAGTTATGTGGTCTTGGTTTCAGTTGGGTGACAAAAACAGACAAGCTGCTAAATGCTGTGACTACACATGCAAACACAGTTGGGACTCTGAGACTGTCAGTACTGATCATCCTGTTTTTACATTCGTAAAGTGTTTTACTCTGCAGGAGCAACTTTGTGTGTTTTTACTTTAAAATGTTTTGAAACTAAAGGAACGGTCCACTGAAAAATCAAATTCATAAAATTTTCCCCTCACAAGCCTCATGAGCCAAGACTGAAAAATTTTCCTCTAGACTGAACAATAAGCTTCACATTATCAGTCTGCATGTTTAAGATCACCATATGTCATCACAGCTGACCAATCAGCAGCAAGGATGTCTTCTCTCTAGTTACTCATCCAACCAGGATGAACGGTGAGTTTTGGCTGTTTTCACCTGGAACTGAACAACACTTTACACACAGATCACCAGACTGAACGTGAAAAACTCTGTTTCCTTTTTCTTTTTGTTTGCTTTAATGGTGTCTAGAATTGATGCTGCAAAGGAGGATGGGTATTTAGAAAGACTGGTCAATGATGACCATACATAGGAACAAAATATGTGCAGATGATTCACCACACCTGTGTTTGTGATTCATGACAGTCAACCAGGTGATGAGATGATGTGTGACTATGGAGAAAGTGGATCTGGAGAACTCAGGTTTATAAAATAAAGGTATTTATCCTCAAATTACTCTCAAGGAGTTTTTTAGCTTTAAGTCATGAATGTAATCTTCAGTGTTACAGATTAAGTGATATTTATATGATATGATTAAGTTAAATGGAAATGTTTAGCCACACAACAGTTTATAGAATTTATAGAGTATTTTAAGATTTTCTTTACAGCTGTAGCATCATAACATTAGCATTAACTCTTACGGGAGCTAAAGAAATGGTGCACAAAGGTCTTGGATTAAACGTCTGAATGTCGTGTTGTTTTAGAAATATATAAATACAGTTTGGTTGATACTTGTAACTCACTGATCTGCGTATTCCAGCGCATTATGGAAGTTACTGTATACTGAGCAGGTGATCATTCTTAGGATGAGTTATTTTGTCTCAGCTCCTCAGTTAATGCTGTGCAGGTCATGGAGTCACCTGGTAGCCTTTGTAGTGCTTGTGCTAACAGGCTAAACATTTAAGTAACACAAAAGAAACTTTAGAAGCACAAAAGGAGAACAAAATTATTCAAAAATAAACTGGCTTTACAAAATAATAACTGTAGACGTTCAAAAACACCAGACACTTCATTAAGTCCACTTACTTGTTTCTACACTCTGTCCATTTTATCAGCTCCACTGACCACATAGTCTCACTCTGTAGTTCTACAGTTACAGACTGTAGTCCATCTGTTTCTCTGCATACTTTGTTACCCTGTTCTTCAGTGGTCAGGACCCCCATGGACCCTCACAGAGCAGGTACTCTTTGGGTGGTGGATCATTCTCAGCACTGCAGTAACACTGACGTGGTGGTGGTGTGTTAGTGTGTGTTGTGCTGGTCTGAGTGGATCAGACACAGCAGTGCTGCTGGAGTTTTTAAACACCTCAGTGTCACTGCTGGACTGAGAATAGTCCAGCAACCAAAAATATCCAGCCAACAGCGTCCTGTGGGCAGCGTCCTGTGACCACTGATGAAGTACTAGAGGATGACCAACACAAACTGTGCAGCAGCAGATGAGCTATCGTCTCTGATTTTACATCTACAAGGTGGACTGACAAGGTAGAAGTGTCTAATAGAGTGGACAGTGAGTGGACACAGTGTTAAGAACTCCAGCAGCACTGCTGTGTCTGATCCACTCAGACCAGCACAACACACTAACACACCACCATCCCATCAGTGTCACTGACCAACCACCCAAATAATACTTGCTCTGTGGTGGTCCTGTGGGGGTCCTGACCATTGAAGAACTGGCCAATACTAGAAAAATCTGTAATTAGTCTTACCGTATACTGGTGCTGGACGAATTTCGCGATTAATTCGGTCTATTTGAATGAATGTTTTCACACGATGTTGGAAATGTGACAGTCGGGTTTGTACATGTTTACATTGCTTGTACTTTAATTAAAATACCAACAAAAACTATTCAAATTTCAAGACATACAAAAAATGTATGCAATAAAATGTAATGATTAATTTCTTAAAAACACTGCCAGCACAAACGATGATTTCTACGGCACAAACCAGCACAAACGAATAGTAGAATTTGTATTCCATTTCTGACCACATGGGGGGCCAGCTCCACATCTTCACATGGAAGTTATTAGGGCTGTTTCAGCACTGACTGTTTTTTTAATGAGATACAATACAGGCATCCAATCAGCACAGTTTACATATATTATGTCAAAGGCAGCCTAACAAAAACAGCCTGTTCAGGTGTAAAGAAGCTGAAAAATGTACGTCAAGGGGATACAAAAAGAAAATGTAGAAAACGGCTCTTTAAAATATGAAATATGTGAGGAGGACAGCAGACTATGGTGCCTAAGTTCTGGATTAAGAGTAGTGCTGTTCTGTTTGTTTAAAGCTGATAGAATTTTAAATAAAAACATTGGTACAGCACATTTCAGTAGCACAGACAGACACATACAGGGCCTGCACAGCATCTGCTCAGTGACTGGACCCGTATTTAAATGATTTGTGCAGTGCCGCACATGATTGTTCGGTAAAGGTTCGCAGTGGTTGTCGTAGAGATTTCAGTTCATAAATGAACACCGTTCCCGCTGCACTGGCGGAGCTGCGCTGGCGGAGCGTGCTGTATCTGCTCGAGCCGCTCTCTCTCCGCTGCAGCGCCTTATCTGTGCTGCTCCGTGGGAAACGGTGTTTAAAGGTATTGAGATGTTTGTCTACCGGTCGTCGTCTATAATCCCGGTCATGCTGCCTGGTGACTTTAACAGTACAAGTGTGTGTTTAATGGTTTTCCATCCGAGGCATGTCCAGTGCCAAGTGTAATAAGTTAGCTCTAATGCTAACCAAGTTAGCCTGTCACCCTGCTAGCTAATGTTAACGGTGCAGTAACGGTGCCTCATACCTGCTGTCTGACTGGCTTCCTTAGCATTGAACTCACGTCATGTGTTTTTTTAAGATATTACTAAAAAAACGTGATGGACAGCCAGTAGGAAGGCCATAGAGAGAGGAGGAGGAGGGGGAGGAGAGGGAGAGGAGAGGAGAGGGGGAGGGAGAGGAGGCAGAGAGGGAGAGGGAGAGGGAGAGAAGAGGGGGAGGGAGAGGGAGAGGAGAGGGAAAGGGAGAGGAGAGGAGAGGAGAGGGGGAGGGAGAGGGACATGAGAGGGAGAGGGAGATGAGGAGGGACAGGAGAGGGAGACGGAGAGGAGACGAAGAGGGAGAAGAGGAGGGAGAGGAGATGGGGAGGGAGAGGAGAGGAGAGGGAGAGGGGGAGGGAGAGGAGAGGGAGAGGGGAGGGAGAGGAGAGGGGGAGGGAGAGGGGAGGGAGAGGAGAGGGGGAGGGAGAGGGAGAGGAGAGGGAGAGGGGGAGGGAGAGGAGAGGGAGAGGGGGAGGGAGAGGAAGAGGAAGAGGGAGAAGAGGAGACGGGGAGGGAGAGGGGGAGGAGAGGGAGAGGGAGAGGAGACAGGGAGGGAGAGGGGGAGGGAGAGGGAGGAGAGAGGAGAGGGGGAGGGAGAGAGAGAGGTAGAGGAGAGAGAGGAGAGGGAAAGGGAGAGAGAGAGGAGAGGGAGAGGAGAGGAGAGGGGGAGGGAGAGGAGAGGGGGAGGGAGAGAGAGGGGAGAGGAGAGGGAGAGAGAGAGGAGAGGAGAGGGAGAGGAGAGGGAGTGGAGACGGGGAGGGAGAGGAGGCGGGGAGGGAGAGGGGGAGGGAGAGGGAGAGGGAGAGGAAAGGGGGAGGGAGAGGAGAGGGAGAGGGAGAGGGGGAGGGAGAGGGAGGGGAGAGGAGAAGGGGAGAGAGAGGGAGAGGTAGAGGAGAGGGAGAGGAGAGGGAAAGGGAGAGAGAGAGGAGAGGGAGAGGAGAGGAGAGGGGGAGGGAGAGGAGACGGGGAGGGAGAGAGAGGGGAGCGGAGAGGGAGAGAGAGAGGAGAGGGAGAGGAGAGGGGAGGGAGAGGAGAGGGAGTGGAGACGGGGAGGGAGAGGGGGAGGGAGAGGGAAATGGAGAGGAGAGGAGGAGGGAGAGGAGGAGGGAGAGGAGAGGGAAAGGGAGAGGGAGAGGTAGAGGAGAGGGAAAGGGAGAGAGAGAGGAGAGGGGGAGGGAGAGGAGAGGAGAGGGAGAGGGAGAGGAGACGGGGAGGGAGAGAGAGGGGAGAGGAGAGAGAGAGAGAGGAGAGGGAGAGGAGAGGGGGAGGGAGAGAAGAGGGAGAGGAGACGGGGAGGGAGAGGGGGAGGTAGAGGGAGAGGTAGAGGAGAGGGAGAGGAGAGGGAAAAGGGAGAGAGAGAGGAGAGGGAGAGGAGAGGAGAGGGGGAGGGAGAGGAGACGGGGAGGGAGAGAGAGGGAGAGGAGAGGGAAATGGAGAGGAGAGGAGGAGGGAGAGGAAGAGGAGAGGGGAGAAGGAGAGGAGACGGGGAGGGAAAGGGGGAGGGAGAGGAGAGGGAGTGGAGACGGGGAGGGAGAGGAGGCGGGGAGGGAGAGGGGGAGGGAGAGGGAGAGGAGACGGGGAGGGAGAGGGAGAGGAGAGGGGGAGGGAGAGGAGAGGGAGAGGGAGAGGAGACGGGGAGGGAGAGAGAGGGAGAGGAGAGGGAAATGGAGAGGAGAGGAGGAGGGAGAGGAAGAGGAGAGGGAGAAGGAGAGGAGACGGGGAGGGAAAGGGGGAGGGAGAGGAGAGGGAGTGGAGACGGGGAGGGAGAGGAGGCGGGGAGGGAGAGGGGGAGGGAGAGGGAGAGGAGACGGGGAGGGAGAGGGGGAGGGAGAGGGAGAGGAGAGGGGGAGGGAGAGGAGAGGGAGAGGGAGAGGAGACGGGGAGGGAGAGAGAGGGGAGAGGAGAGGGAGAGAGAGAGGAGAGGGGGAGGGAGAGAAGAGGGAGTGGAGACGGGGAGGGAGAGGAGAGGGAGTGGAGACGGGGAGGGAGAGGGGGAGGGAGAGGGGGAGGGAGAGGAGAGGGAAATGGAGAGGAGAGGAGAGGGGGAGGGAGAGGGGGAGGAGGAGGGAGAGGAGAGGGAGAAGGAGAGGAGATGGGGAGGGAGACGGGGAGGGAGGGAGGAGGGAGGGGGGAGGGAGAGGGAGAGGGGGAGGGAGAGGAGAGGGAAAGGGAGAGGGGGAGGGAGAGGAGAGGGAGAGGACAAACAAACATTTTTAAATGTTTGTTTTAAGGCATGGCATGAAAGTAGACCTTTGTACAATAGAGACAAAACTACTCAAAGTTCTGCTGGCGGGTGTGTGAGTGTACCTTTGTACTGAGGTGAGTGCACATAAGGCATGGAGTTAATGTGACAGTTTGAATTCAAGTATTTTAAGTCAAATGGTTGAATTATACACCTCTCTCCTTGCATGAATGTTGTTTTTGCACTCACCTCAGTACATACACTGATCAAAAGTGAATGTAGAGAAACTTGTCAGCAGATTTTCTTTACAGTGGTGGCTGTGTCTATGGCACAAATGTAGCCATTTTATTTACAATCCAAAACGACCAGTAAACCTACACATGTCTTGATTTTTATATGGAATGTTGATAATGATAAAAAACTTAAATTGTAAAACAGTGTTTCAGACATTACGCTTTGTATTTCTAACATTTTGCGTAACAGTTATCTAGGGGAATTTTGGTGTTAAATGCTTTAGAAATCTGGTTCCTGTCATCACAACTGTGAATAAGTTATATCTTTAGAACGGCACATTCAACATTTAATCCACTCTGAATGACTCTGTTTACATCTTAAAGTGGAAATACACATATAGACATTTTATTTACTCTGCAAAATATATTGTACACTACGCTAATGAAATTTCAATTTGTTAAATGTTACTTGTAATAAGCTTTTGTGTTTAGTGCTTATAGTTTAAAGAAAATAAATGTTTTTAACTACACATCAGCTTTTTCTTCATCTCCTGTCATTCAATGTATTACATTAGAAGAGTTCGAATTTTGCCCACAGTGGATTTTGCAGTGATATTTTCAGGATGGAATTTTAGACCCGAATATTGATTGGTTGAACACACTAAGCACAAAGTGAAAAGGTTACAGATTTTGCATAGTTTCTGCTACAATTTGATTCACAATAAGAATGATTTCCACTTCCACACCTTTTACATACTTTTTTTTATTTGGAGAACAGAATCCCTGCAGATTATTATACCATCATGTGAGACACTGTGGTGTACGGATTAGTCCAGTGCATCGAGAATCATGGAAAAAATTAAAATCAAAATAATCAAGTGACTTCTTTTGGGGAAAAAAGTATAATTGGTTTCTTGTATTTGGTTCCCAAATTTAAAACAATGTCCTATAAGTACACCTATCTCAGAATTTGTGTGTGTGTGCATAATGTTGTTCCCAAAGTGGACCTAAAAAATAATTGTTCCCAAAGGTGAGGTAATTTTTTAGACATGTATAAAAAAGGATTTAACGAAAATCTGAAGTGATTTTGACAAAAACCTCTGCTCCTGTAACTCTAATCACAATCTATTTTCTCTCTAAACCTAAAGGAAAGTGCTGTTCCCAGAGTTGGGGTGTTTTACCATACGTTCCCAAAGGTTTCCTAAACGAGTGTGTGTGAGTGTGTGTGTGTGTGTGTGTGTGTGTGTGTCTGTGTGTGTGTGTGTGTGTGTGTGCGTGTGTGTGTGTGTGTGTGTACTTACATTTCTTCAGTCCTGGTTTGATTCTGTTCTCACCTCCATGTTCCACTCTAAACACAAACACACACACACACACTAATACACTCAGTTAAATGTTCTCACGTTCCTCTCTCTCTCATTCTCTCTCTCTTTGTCTCTCTGTAAACATATTTATCTGATAGTGTAACACATTCTGGTGACTCTCCTAAACACTTTTCTGTTTCTACATTATGATCTCTGAGGTGTTTCTTTCTTTGTGATTTTTTTTTAAATTTTAATCAGATAATCTGATTTGTGTGTTTTCTCTGTTCAGTAATCTGTAACATTCAAATTTATTAACTCAGGAAATTTAATTGGTCCAATTATTGATGTATTGTTTTGGTGTATTTTGTGGATCATTCTGAGTTGTGTTGGTGAGAGAGTGAACTGGATTGTGATTGAAGATGATGTTTATCATTGAGAAGGTCGGAGGGGGTCTGTTTATCTTTGAAAAGGTCTGAGGGGCTCTGTTTATCTTTGAGAAGGTCTGAGGGGGTCTGTTTATCTTTGATAAGGTCTGAGGGGATCTGTTTATCTTAGAGAGGTCTAACTCTGAATGTGTAAGAAATCAGTGAGAATGAGATTTTAAACTGTAGGATACTCAGGGAGACTAATAACCAATATTTGAGGCTGATATTCATTTACCATAAATTTGATGTTTGTAGTGTGGGATTTTACAAGAACACAACTCACAACTCACATTACATGAATATAAGAAATATTATAAAAAAATAAGTGATTCAAGCTTTAGACAGTACAGTTTGTAAAAACTTAAAACATTTGAAAAGTAAGCTTATCTTTAAACATAAAAATAAATAACTTAAATAGCTCTGTGTTTCACCACCTGTGATTTGTGTAAGAAAAAGTGAGCTCAAAAACTTTAAACTAAATAAATTCTACAAATTTACAGAATTTTTATATAAATAAGATATGAGTCATCGACAGTGTTGAAAATTAAAATAATTTTGTGGGCTGGACAGGATTGTGCCAAGAGCCTGACAAGGCCCACAGGCCTTGTGGTTGACACATGGGTCCTAGATGAATATAATGAAAGTAGTCTAGGAGAGTGAGAGCAGTTTAGGAAAGTGAAAACAGTCTGTAAAGCTGCTTTTTGACAACACCTGTTGTAAAAAGTGCTATACAAATAAACTTACTTACTTACTAGGAGAGTGAAATAGTCTAGCTGAGTGAGAGCAGTCTATGTGAATGAGAGCAATGTAGGAGAGTGAAAGTAGTCTAGGTGAATGAGAGCATAGACGTTAGAGCCTGCATAAAATGGAATCAATATCCTGGAGAGATAAGGAGCAGATAATTACTGTCTTCAGTAGTTCAATCATTCTAAATCCACACACACACACACACACACACACACACACACACACACACACACACTTCTGAATACAATTATTCATACCTGAGAGTGCTCAGTGTGCATTGTGGATCCTCCAGTTTGGCAGAGAGCTGCTTCACTCCTGACACTCCTGGGTGATTGTAGGTCAGATCCAGTTCTTTCAGATGTGAGGGGTTTGAAGTCAGAGCTGAAACTAGAAAAGAAAAGCCTTCCTCTGTGATCATACAACCAGATAATCTGCAAAAAATAAATAACAATAAGACAGATGACAGAGTGAGATAGATGATTCACATTGATATCAAACTGGACAGAAACATACTAAAACACAATTTCACACAAGCATACAAATAAACAATCTCAGTGGCAAGAGTGGCAGAAATGGTTTTTGACATTAATATATTTTGCTAATCTTTAGAACTTCTCCCTTAAATGACAAAACAAGTTCAATTTAATTAGCCCTTAGAACCTCATTAACTCCGCTCCATCTTCTCAGTTTCATAACTCAGGAATGGAATAACACAGACAAGAAACACATGATAAAGCAATCTATATACACAGACTATTTACTTTGGTCTGGAATGTTTATCTGAGCGAATGTAGACCATTAAGTATCAGTTGTGTCATCAAGTTCCTCAGAAAGAAGAAAACATTTACAAGCTCATCAAGTGGTTCAAAAAAGGCAAAATTGAAAGATGTGGACAAATAAATATTGTTCATAAAAAAGATAATGCTAGCAAACTTTTGTCTGAGTAGTCCAGAGTCTCCTGAAAAAAATTACACATGGTATATATGACTGCTTTTAGGCTTATTATATTGTAATCACCAGTGAAATAAAACTAGCCTGTTCATTATTCATTATTTATTAGCTGATCTTTAACCTAATCTAAAAGATCTGCAGTGTCAAGATAAACTCCATAAAAGCTTAAGGACAAATTACTGATAGGAACCAAGACACAAAAGGAAAAATTCATTAAGAACATGAGAAAGAACCACTGAGAAAAACCAAGACTCAAAACAGGAACCCATCCTCTACTGGGCTGCACCAGATACAGCAGTTATAGAGACATGGATATAGAAAAGAGAGAAATCAGGGTGAAAGAGAAAATACAATGTGTAACTAACATGAACATTTAAATGCATACTTTTGCTGTGTAGCATTGCATGAACTTATACCACTCCCCACACACTTGATCCATTTTGCAATTATGCCTCCTCATCAGTCTGTTGTGATCAGGTTGATTCTGATGGCATGTGTATGATGCTGAATGATCGTGTGTGTGAAGCGCTTTGTGGTGCAGTTTTCCAGATCACTATTGACCCAATGTTTGTACAGATGGTTGGAAAAACATTGATGTTTTTAAATTATGTTTAAATGAGCATTTAAATCACTCCTGTCAACTAGAAACCTTCGTTAAAACATAAACTTTCATTTTGCTGGAATTTAACTTAGTACTGTGACCAATTTATAATTCAAAGTTAAATACAGTAGAAACCTCATGTTGTTTTATGATGTAAAATTAGCACAGCTTATTATTTATCATTCAATAATACACTTAAAAAAAGAAACACTGACCTGAGTGTTTTCAGTTTACAGTGTGAACTCTTCAGTCCAGCAGAGAGCAGCTCCACTCCTGAGTCATGTAGGTCATTGTTGCTGAGGTCCAGCTCTTTCAGGGAGCCGTTTTCCAGTTGTAAAAGTGATTCAAGACTTTTACAGGTCTCTACTGCAAGGTTACACAAAGCTAGTCTGCAAACAAAAAAATAAAAACATAGATTTTACAAAAGCACCTTTTTCTAAATCTTTACTTAAAAAGGAAGATTAGAAATTGAAGTTTGGATGAGTACGGAAGGTTCCATGCTGGCGTTTTTAGTAGAGGCTTCACCTGTGTCACATGTGGACAAATTTAATTTAAAATAACTTTGCTAGCTCCTGATAATGAAAAGCAGAGAAAGGTGTCATCACTAATTTAGAGTCAGAAAGGTTATCAGAACTTGTTGCAGTAGGCTGAGCTATGCTGTGTCTTATCAGTAGTTATTTTGTTTTGAAAATTAATTGCAACCTTTGCAAATTTGAGAAGATAATCACTATGTGATTGTGACACTACCTATGTGACACTACCAGAAAAGGTATAGTTACCTTTGGTGGGTAACTATACATTGTGGTGGGAAAAAGGCCTTTGGCATTATCTTTGTGCTGAGGTAAGATTGACTGAATATAATATTATTGCCTTGTTTTAAGTTTGGATCTGCTCTTTAAGAATATCATAATGTACCTGCAGTCTAGTTTTCCTCCACAAGTGCTCTGAGTTATGACAGTCTTTTTTAAGCTGGTGTGTTTCCTCATTTGTCCAGTGACTTCTATGAGTACAAGATTTTTTCTTCCATTTGTCTTGAGAGTGTAAAGGGCTTCCATTAATTTAGCATTAAGATCAGAGACTAGATTATGATATGAGGGAGTCAGAGCTGTGTTTGATGCACTTTTATAAATATTTTTAATCTTTTCAACAATTTAAAAACAGTTGCTTTTTTATTTGACACATTATGTGCAAATGTTTGGACAACCTACTATGAGAATACTTAATAACATCCCTAATAACACCTTTTGTAGTCAGTCAGTCTTTCTGTTCTTGTTTCTGGAATTTGCACCCACTCATCCTTGCAGAACGCTTCTAGTTCTGCGATATTCTTGGCTCATGCAAGATTTTCAATGATGTTCAAGTCAGGGGACTATGAGGGCCATTCAAAAAGCTTCAGCTTGCATCACTGTCCTGTTGTAGAAGCCTGTTTGAAGCTCCAGTTTCTTTACTAACATTGTGTCACATACTGTAAACTTGAAATTGCCTTAATTAAATTAAATTACCTTAAAGTTAATTGCCTCATGTAAATTAAGTTTCTGGTTATAAGTCAATCTCACAATATAATCTATGTTGGCAAAATATATCAATTAAATTATAGTTTAAATTGCTGTATAGTTGAGGCCAGGCCAACTCCTTTGTGCATGCTCATTTTGACTCATTGGTTGAACAAGGTCAATGGAGCAATTCTGCTGGGGTTTTTGTCTTCTGCTGAGATGTTCTTAAACCATTTTGCGATTTCCCACATGACAAGCAATCTCTTTGGTTCTCTTGAAGTGTAACTTGATGTCCAGTAGGTGAGTATTTTGGTGCAATGTTCATTATCTACAAATTCTGCCTTTGTCATAATATCCAAATCGGTCATGCTTTGGATATGCTACCCAGCGCTATGCCTGCCAGTTAGATAGTTAAGTAACAGCTAGTTAGACAGCAGATGTCAATGCTAATGTTAACTTAACATTAACTGGCAAACACATTTGTTAATGGTGTATTTGAGAAATTGATTATCTGATAATACACATGCTAGCTAGCTACATTTCTAGCGGATATACTGACGAAACACAGCTGCCAGATCACTGCTTGCTGGGGTCTGAAGTTGTAACTCCATCATGAGAATTGATTACTTGGTATGAGTGGTAGAGTGAAAGACAAATATGTATTTATTTTTACTGCAGTGAGTAGCCTACAAGGCCCATCAGCCTAATCTGTCCAAAACTGTTTTAGTAAAAGAAAATTTTGATTATAAAAAGTAGCAATTTGAGATATTAAGGTGATGCTGTGAAAATAATTGGAAGTGAATGATGAATTGTGTAAAAAAAATAAAAAAAATCAAGCAGATCCCAGTGGCAGCTACAACAGCAACAAGAACTGGAATAATAGCAGATGATGTCCACAGGATAAAGAGCTAGCCTTGTTCTGAAGAGAACTGAAGTGGGAAGCAGGATGTACAGTTTTGTCAGCTTGAATCAAGAAGTTTTATTGAGGCACCATCTATTATGACATGGAAGGGGAGCTCACTGGCCCTGTGTATACAGTGACTGTGTGTGTACCTTCAAAATGTGGTGCATTATAATCACACCTCACCAGAACACACTGTAGGACTGTAAAAGGGCAGGAGATGTCAACCTTTTCCTGTGATTTATGTGAATTTAGAGAAATGTGTACTCCATGCACTTTATTCACTCATCTTGGATGTCAATTTAAAAGTCTATAGACTGTGTGTTGCCTTTTCCTGCAGTGTGACCAATCAACATACGTGTTTAATCAAGAAAATAAACCAGGTCAGAACAGGTCCTTTTGAGATGGTCAGTACTTCAAACACAGTAAACTTTTGGGGGTACAAGAGTATTTCTATAGGACTGTACATTGATGATTTTAAAGTATGTAATCCTTTTGGGATATCTAGAAAAAATCATAAGATTACTTCTGCCTATTTTGTTTGCTTAGTTTACCGATTTTCGTTCTATGCTGCCTTTAATTCAGCTGGCTGTTCTTGGAAAGAGTGTTGATGTTAAACTGTTTGGCCTTGTCCTTTGCATACAGAGCAATATATAATTTTGTGATGATTGTTTTGTCTGTATACATGACCCACAAATAATCTTTAATGAAACGTGGCAGATTTTCCTTTTTAATCAGTTGGTCGAACCAATTGTCGCTGTTAGCTGACCATAGAGATTAATCCAGCATTGAGGGCTATTTTCTCACTTGCATAGTGAGCATCAGATATAGATATACTGCTGTGTTATACCTCATCAGCCACTTCCAAATTTTCCACCTTAAACAATGCTGCCGTAACATTGGGCACCAGAAGGTAACTGCTGCCCTGTTTAAGGTGGACCAGAAAATTTGAAAAAGAAGCTGGTGAGAAGGAAGCCAAGTTCAGCCTTGTTTTTAATTAACCAGAGAGATAAAATAGAAATTTTGGCCATATGGTCGATTAAACACGCTCTTGTGGGGTCATGTATAAAGACATTAAGCATCACAAATGTCTCTTTTTCACCTCATCTGCTAACGCAAAAGTAGTTGTAAGCTCGTCGGCCGCCATGTTTTTAGATACAGGCTTTTCCACTAAGCGTGTTGTTAGCCCTGCCCTGATGGGATGATTGGCATGCTCAAGTCCATGACAATGAAATCGGATCGAATGTATTTTCAAAGGCAATTTGCCACAGAATGAATGCAGTAGGAAGGAATATGTAATTGTAAAGAGGAGAGGCACTCATTTCCTTTTTACATTTAAAGTTTGGCATCTTTCTAGCTTGGTATTCTCTTTGCAATTTCAAAAGCATTATTAGAGAGTGAAAAGAGAGTTTTGACACTGTTATTGCATAATAACATTAAGCATAAATATGATGCTCTGGAAATACATTTAAATTTAAATAAAGCTACTCATAAAGCATCTAAATGTTTGTGCAAATGAAATGTAAATGCTAGTGCACCAAAAGGCAAATTAAAATTGCAGTATTGAATTTGAATTTGAATTTTTCTTTTTTTTTCACATTGCATAAATGAGTGGGAAATTTAAATGCAAACATACAAATACATTGCTATTTTACGTTACATTTTGATTTTATTTTTGATACTGATATGTTTCTACAGGTGTATGTTGTATTCACACTTTTTACATTTTATTAGGGTGATTGTTGTACAGCTGTATTTCAGTCTGAAATTGGTACAACTTCCTGGTTTCACCCAGTGGCAGATCCAGATGATAAGCAAACCAAAGGTGTCACACGTATCAGAGTCTCAGGCACCAGTGTCAGCCAGCAGAACACTACAATATGCTTCAGCCCACATGCTGTTTCACATAGTTAACCAATGTTTTCAGTTCAGTTTTACTCCTTTCTCTAGATAAACATTCTTGCATTTGAATTGTGAGACTTGCCTGTTCTTTATGTTTTGTAACCAAAGGTATACCATTGTTTATGCTATATGTGAGTGTTTAAATGCAAATAATACACCACACTTAACAAAAAAGGTTGTTCAATGGTACTTTAGTAAAGAAAAAGGTTCTGTATAAAACCATGAACACTCAAAGAACCCTTTGCATTGTGAAAGCGTTCTTCAGATTAGTGGAGAATGTGTTTTATATGGTTCTATATAGCACTAAAAAGCTATAAGCTTGAAATTGTTACAATAGCAGAGCCCCTTTTGGTGCTAAAAGGAATTCTTTTCAAAAAGAAAAAGTTCTTTTCTACATACAATCATGTATAGCACCTCAATCTGAAGATCCAGGAGGTCACAAAAGAACGAAAGAAAGACACTGGGCACAAATGGCATCCATAGGACAGTTACAAATTAATGCTGACCAAAAAGAACACAAAGGTTTGTCTCACTTTTGCCAAAAATCATCTAGATGTAAAAGACTAATCACAAGTTATTGCAAACGTTTGCAGTTGTTACTGCCAAACTTGGCACTACTAGTTATTAGGTTTAGGGGGCAATTATTTTTCACATGGATGACAAAGGTTTTGAATCTTTATCTTTAATAAATGGAATGATTGTTTAAAAGCTGCTTTTTGTGTTTAATAATGTTGTCTTTATGTTATATTAAAATTAGATGGATCTGAAATATTTAAATACCCAGAAGGATGAGCGGTTTAGATGATGTGTGTGTGTGTGTGTGTGTGTGTGTGTGTGTGTGTGTGAAATATTTAAATGTGAAAAATTAGAAAAAATAGAACAGATCAGGTGAGGGGTGAATACTTTTTCACAGCACTTTGGATGAAACATTTCTGTACTAGCAGCTTTTGACAAACTTGCAGCAAAAGTTGGCCCCCTGCAATATTTCAGTATTTTCACTAGAAAGCATGTCAGGAAATACTTACAAATAAAGAGTATTTATCAAACTGTTCTACATTGTTTTCAAAATCTGTGGGTTTCCTTCCAGAATATACTGACAGGAACACTGACCTCAGTATCTCCAGTTTACAGTCTCCAGTCTTCAGTCCAGCAGAGAGCAGCTCCACTACTGAATCCTGCAGCTCATTGCTACACAGGTCCAACTCTTTCAGGGAGGAGATTTTTGTTTGCAGGGCTGATATAAGAGTTTTGCAAGACTTCACAGTGAAATTACAGATGGCTAATCTGCAAAGAGATGTTAAATACAGTTGAGAACATAGTTTATTCATGTAAATATAGAATCATACAGAAGTGCATTAATGAGACTGACAAAGCAAACATCATTCCAACCTCTGTTACTTTGTTATTTCTTTTTGTAATTAGGGACGTGGTCATCAGTGTCTTTACATTCAGAACTGATTGTTCCTTTATTTAATTTGTATGACATTTTTTTATTTTTATCATAGATAGCTGTTCATGTATGGGAACATATAACGTCTACCATTAATAGATTTACATTTACTAGTGTTCCAAACATTGGAATCAATGTATTAAATCATTTAAAACCAGTTATTTTGCAGGCATACATACACTTTGTTGCCAGTTTAAGTACAAGTACACTGTATCTACACAGAGTGGCCATTTAAACTGACTGATCTGCCAATTATGTGTGCAGTGTAAATTTACTGACTATAGTCCATCTGTTGCTGCACAATTTACTAGCCCCCCATATGTCATTGATCAGCAGAAAGGGATCACCATAGGACTACTGCTGACTGGATATTGTTTGAGTGAGGGGTTGGGCTGCACAAATAATAATAGTATTACCACCATCCATGATTTTCCAGCTGAGATAACAAATCAAAATACAGTACACACACATGGTATCAAGATGACATAATGATATTGGAAAGAATGTATCTTTGGAGACATGCTTAAAATTAGCAGTAAATGTCTTAACTACAGTACTATAATCATTTGCTATTTTGTGTAATTGCTGTTTACAGTTGTAATTGTGTGTTAGTTTATTGGTAAGGCATGTGTTTAGTGTTGCAATGGATGACTTAACTTAACACCTAACATTATATAGTCATACTTGAATATAGAATGATATGCTAAAATTAAAATTACAAATTTTTATTATTCTATAATGGGTAAAAATTAAATAAACTAAATAAATTTAGTGTGTAATTCCTGTGTAATCCCTGCTGCTAAATTAAGAATAAACTCTTTTGCACTATGATATTAATCTGTGTTTGCATGGTAAAATTTTCATGCAATATTAGTTTCTCGAACCTAACGCAAACCTACATTTTATTCATGTTGAATGATGTAATGTGACTATTGTAGTAATTTTCTTTACTTGCTGATAAGTAGTTAGGGTAGAGAGCTAGCTCACAAGCTAAAGGTAAGCAAGCTAAAGATGAAAGCTGATTTATGTAGCTAGGTTATTATTGTCTCCTCTCTTTAAATAAAATGAATATGAAGATGCAAATGTAGGCTAATAAACACATCAAATTATTTTACATAGCCAGAACAATGCAATATATTAAAAATAATAACTACTAGTCTTGCTATCTACTTAAAGATGTATTGAAAATAATTATTTTTCATTGTGTTGATACATTTTTAATTTTATTTGCGTATTAGGTTGCATGACACCTTTCATGCAATTTCCTAATTATTTCCCAAATGCAATTTGTAATTTGTTAATTATAAGCTTATGAATGAAGAGTAGCATTGAACAAATATAATAGACCTTTAATGATTTTCAAAACTACAAAAACTTAGAGCTATAATGTCCACTGCAAAATGAACAAAAAAAAATTGGGGTGTTAGTTTTTGTATTTTCATTGCATGAAAAAGTTTAGTAAAGAATCCCCTCTTTCTCTTTGGCTGCCATTAAGAAAAGCTTATAGCCTAGCCGAATATAAGCTAATTTAGCATTGTTAAAATAGCAAATTCCATCTGAACAAAACTACAGCCAAGTTTGGGATTACTGAGAGTCTGAATCAGTCTCTGACTAAAGATGACTGTACCTGTTGTCAACAAAGGTAAAAAAAAAGTCTCTTTATGAGGGAACATTATATTAGTCACACCTTTGGAAAGTTTTTCTGGGGAGGAAAAAGAAACTGTTGTAACTGTAAATGAAATACAGATAGATTTCATATTAAACTACTTCTGTTACTATTTCTGTTAAATATATAGTGTTTTAAGTGAAAAATAGCAATAATAACTTGTACTGGAAATTAAATAAATGAACAGGATGATCACCTAATGTTGCACAGTACTGTATAGAAACAAAAATTAGTTGCATACTTCTATAAAGCTGAAAATGAACATTGGGATTCTGACCTGAGTATCTCCAGTTTACATTGTGAACTTTTCAAACCAGCAGAAAGTATCTCCATTCCTGAATCCTGCAGATTATTTTTACTGATGTCTAGTTCTTTCAAGGGCCAGGTTTCTGATTGTAAAGCTGATCCCAGATATCCAGATGTATTCCTCCCAAGATTACACAAAGCTAATCTGCAAAAAAAAGAGGGCAAATATAGGTAATCGACACAAAAAATAACACATTTGTAGTTTTATAATTATAGATTTCTGCATATTTTCTGCATGCTCTAGCCCCCTGCCTCACTCTCATCACTAGTGAAAACCACCACTGAGCATTATTATGGTAATGGATCATCAGACAGATAGAATAAATTTGTAATTATAGAACTACAAAGTGTAATGAATCCATGAAGAAACATAAGTGAGAAAATGTCTGAGGGCAATTAGCTCATTTCAACAATGAAAACAAGACCATTTTAAATTAATAAAACTTAGGCTAAGAAAACCACATATTCATCAATGGTTCACATTTTTAAGTCTATCTGACACTTCAGGAACTGTTCATTGATCATTTATGATTTCCTGTTTCATTGTGGCACAAAATGACTGAGACACAGGGGCCAATTCCCATAGTTATTCATCAGCATGTGGAAGATTAAAAAATACATTAAGGAAATGAGACAAAGTGTGTAGACTTTCATAATGCACAAATGACTATTAAAGAACAGCTACACTGTTGAAAACCTCTTTGATGAGCTTAGGAAGAATGTCTAAAAGAAAGGACCTAGAAACCTTGAAGATCTGGAGATAATCTGTATTGAAGAATTCCTTGCTTTATATTTTCCATAACCTATAATCTCATCAAACATTATAGGTTATGTCAGCAAAGCAGAGGTGCCAATAACTGTGACACACATGATTATGTTGAAAAATAATGTTTGATAAGGTTATTTGTTTTCTTTTGTTTTTTAAATGCAGCTCAATTTAAGATTATATCAATATATATATCAATCTCAGATTAAACATTTTTATGAATTTCTTAACCATCTATATCAAGGCTGCCAATAATTATGGAAAAATCTTACCTGAGTATCTCCAGTTTACAGTGTGAACTCTTCAGTCCAGCAGAGAGCTTCTCCACTCCTGCATCCTGCAGGTCATTATTACTGAGGTCCAGTTCTTTCAGGGAGGAGGTTTCTGTTTGTAAAACTGACTGTAGAGCAACACAGGATTGGTAACGGAGTTTACACACAGCAAGTCTGCAAAAGGAGAGTAAAAACAATACATCATAACAGTACACCAAAAGTATAATAGTATAGTATAGAAAGTATAATAGATGCATATTGTCACAGTGTTATAGAATTGCCGAATTTCATGATTTTTTAAAATTCTGACCTGAGTATCTCCAGTTTACAGTGTGAACTCTTCAGTCCAGCAGACAGCAGCTCCACTCCTGAACCCTGCAGATCACTGTTACTGAGGTCTAGTTCTCTCAGGGAGGAGTTTTCTGTTTGTAGAGCTGCACTTAAAGTTTTGAGGGACTGTGAAGTGAGACTACAGCCAACAAATCTACAGGTGAGGAAGAAAATAAAATGAGTAAAATATATCATAATTCAACTGTGTTTGCATTTGGAATTATCTGAATAACTTGATATTGTCTTTTAGTCTTGTACTCCACCGACATGGTTTTGTGACACATTACCTTGGCTCCTCCCTTCTTTTCTCCTACTTGCTTAATTAACAGCCATTAATTGTTTGCAAATTTCCCTGGACTTAATGGAGGAATTTGACAGAGCAAGTAATCACAGGCTGTTTTTTTGCATATTAATTTATAAAAGGAACTTGAGTGTTCTCTGTTAAGATTAACCAATACAGTGAACACATATTGTATTACATATACCTGCTGCTGCATCTGTCTAACTGCAAGGACCATTGGATTTTCAATGCAAAAGAAATTATACCCATATATACCCATAAATATACCCATTCTATAACACAGAACAGAACAGGAGTAGAAACCAACAGATAGACATGAAATAATTTTAAGCCATCAGGAACTGGCAATACACAAACACATCCTGCAGGACTGTCTTTGTACAGTAGTGTTTAGTGAATACTTCTGTCTGGAGTCTGGATTAATACTTGTACATGTACATGTGTAAAGTATGTAATAGTTTATGTAATCTATCAAACTTTTAATGTGCAGTCTACCTGTAGACTTGAAGAAGCTCCAAATGCAATAGAAAAGACACAATACTCTGACTTAACCTTTTTAGACCCCTTTGACTACCTAGAATTGCTTGACATTTTGTGCCGTCTACAAGTCATAACACAGTATTAATATTAGCTTAATAGTTGTTATGTTATAGTTGTTACACTCACCGAGCCTTTCTGCAGTTTGTGATAGCTGGGATGAGTCTTCTGTATCCCTCCTCTGATGTGTTGTAATTCTTCAGGTCAAATTCTTTCTTCACAAGCTCTGAATGGAGACGCGTGTACGTTATGACTGAGCACTGTGCAGGAGAAAGCTTCTTTTTTGAGGATTTATCTGGAGTTAGAGAGAGACAATGGAAATCTTTCAGAGCCCATCATCATTCAGCAACAGGAACTGTTTCAATATATGACAGATGTTTAAGTGAACAGTGGCAGAGCGATGAAACTTAATTTTGTAGGTGGCTTTTATGAATATTCATTAGCTATAAGCTTTTGATATTTTTGGTCCATTGTTTCCAATTAAATTAAATAATTAAAATTATCTATTTTTAAGTCATTTAAATGTATTCTATTTTAAAGGTTGTGGCACTGTATTACTTGTATTCCCCTGTTGTTGTTTTTTTAAAATGGCCAACCCTGTCTTTGTCTTCTCATAAACTCCTGTGCGCTCAGTATCTGCTTGATCTTTAATCCCTGCCATGGACTTGGATATGCTCTGATTAACAAACTATGTTCATGCTATCTGTCTTCTCTGTTACAAAGAAGTTTTTTCAGAGCTCTCGCAGCGGTCATTGGGCAGAAGGGAGGGTACACCCTGGACAGGTCGCCAATCCATCGCAGGGCGAACAGACAGACATACACCAATCAGGCATTACATTATGACCACCTCCTTGTTCATTTTATCAGCTTCACTTACTGTATAGGTGCACTTTGTCGTTCTACAATTACAGACTGTAGTCCATCTGTTTCTCTGCACACTTTGTTAGCCCCCTTTTACCCTGTTCTTCAGTGATCAGGACCCCCATGGACCCTCACAGAGCAGGTACTATTTGGGTGGTGGATCATTCTCGGCACTGCAGTAACACTGATGTGGTGGTGGTGTGTTAGTGTGTGTTCTGCTGGGCTGAGTGAATCAGACACAGCAGTGCTGCTGGAGTTTTTAAACACTTACTGTCCACTTACTGTGCACTCTATTACCTTGCTGGTCCATCTTGTAGATGTAAAGTCAGAGACAGCAGCTCATGTGTGTCAGCATAGTTTGTGTTGGTCATCCTCTATACCTTCAACAGTGGTCACAGGACGCTGCCCACAGGACGCTGTTGGCTGGATATTTTTGGTTGGTGGACTATTCTCCATCCAGCAGTGACCCTGAGGTGTTTAAAAACTCCAGCAGCACTGCTGTGTCTGATCCACTCAGACCAGCGCAACACACACTAACACACCACCACCACCACGTCAGTGTCACTGCAGTGCTGAGAATGATCCACCACCCAAAGAGTACCTGCTCTGTGAGGGTCCATGGGGGTCCTGACCACTGAAGCACAAGCAGGGAGAAATGTCTAAAGATGGATTATTGATTCATTTCATGACGTTTTATGGTCAAAAAAATTAAAATTAAGGTCAAAAAATTTCAAATTAAAACATTTTAGATGCTCATGTAAACCTGTTTTATTTAACAACAGAGAAAATTTTCTAAACATGTTATTTTCCTTTTTATGTTATTTTCTTATGGTCATAACCATGTTCATGGTAGAATTTCAGCAAATGGCCGTTTGTTGACCAAGCTATGCCTGTGCATGGGACTCTGCATGCACGTGAATAAAACTTGGAATCTGAAGATCCAGTCACCTGACTCTTCCCCAAAATACAGATAAACCTACCCTCATTTCAAACCCTGCACACAGGATGCAGTGAATTCTCTTGCCCAGCAAAACAGTGCTATTTGTCTTTATGTCTGAATTTCTGAAGTAATTTGTCTCCTATCCATCTCACACACATGCTTATGCATGTCAGAGACACATTACATGTCATGTGTCAGTTCCAGTGGCTTGTGAGGACCAGGCCCAGAAATGTCATCTGAAGAAGGTGATGTTGTACCAGTACTTTGCCCATTATTGAATATCACACTGTTAAATCAGATATAATAATCTACAGTGTTACATTATTTAAATATATATTTAAATTATTTTGCAGATACTCTTATCTTGTGCACCCAAAATGGTCGGTAAATCCAGTGATGCTCCTCCCTAGATAAGAAACCAAACCTACTGCCATGTGTAGGGTCATGTTATTCATTATGCTATTCATTTATGTGAGTTGAAAAGAAAGGAAACACCACTAGTGACAACACACTGCTGCAATTTTGTTGTAATTATCAGCAGTATTTCCAATATCAGACTGATAATATTGAATTTCCTATTTATAAAATGTTGCTGATAAATTGTGACATTAAAACCAGAAAGTCAAACAAGCAAAAATGAGCAATGCTAAATGTTGCAGGGATCACTGATGTTTTCGAGGGCCCAAAGCATATCCTATTCGTGAAATATATATATTGTCTATTGCACCCTCCAAATCAATCCACTGATTGTGTTGCCTTTCCTTTACATACATACATCATCTAAACCACTTATCCTTCTGGGTCGCGGTGGGGTGCTGGAGCTTATCCCAGCTGTCACTGGGCCGAAGGCAGGATACACCCTGGACAAGTCGCCAGTCCATCGCAGGGCAGACATACACAGTCACACACACACTCACACCTAGGGGCAATTTAGCATGTCCAATTGGCCTGACTGCATGTTTTTGGACTGTGGGAGGAAACCGGAGTACCCGGAGGAAACGACGGAAGAAATGACCCTGGTCGCCCGGTCGGGAATCGAACCCAGGCCATTCTTGCTGTGAGGCGACAGCGCTACCCACTGCGCCACCGTGCCGCCCTCTTTCCTTTACATACTTTCACTTATTTTGATTGTGTATGAGTAATATTAAAATATTATGTGTATGGAGCCCTAAGTCTCCATATTTCACACAGCATGTTGATCAAATATGAACAGCAGCTAATCTGGTCAGTTCTATGTAAAACATGTTCCTTTTATAATAAATAAGGACTGTCCATGAAATGTTGCTGTAATGATTGTAATCTCTCTTTACACACAAACAATGTCTAAACATTGCCTAGTATAGTAACAGACCAGAATCAGGAGTGTGAAATTATTTATGTTGCTAAAATTCATGGCATTGCATTTATACAGAGGTAACACTGTTTCTGTGTAAACTCTCATACACTGTTCTGTTTGTCCCCTGTATAAATGCTTCTCACCAATACTGAGTTGTCAAGCAGCAAACTTCATGATTTCCTCTTGAAGTAAGCAACCCAGCAGAACCATATTGACTGTACTGTAGAAAACTACAACAGGTTGTGTATTTTCAGTTGTGCACATGCATCTCAAAACTTCTCTAAGTGTGCATCACAATGAAAAAAATTGTTTTACCAAAATATTTATTAAAAAAATTAAACAAAATAGAGAGCTTTTGCTTGGCTTATGATCAGCAGTGCCTGAGCAGTGGTTTATAAATCTCTTGCACTGCGTTTCCTCAGTGATTTACGTCCACAATTAGCTTGTAAAAGCTGCGTGCTGTGAGGCTGTGTTTTGTGGAGAATCTCAATTTCATTTTGTTTAAATATTGCATATTTACCTATTTGTCAATAAACAGCAATTTCTTAGCATTTAGAAAATATTTTTTGATCAATGCATATGGCTCAGTATTCAATATTTCTCTTTTACAATTGATACAGGTGTGTTACATTATAAAAGATGAATACTAAATGAATGAATCGTTGCACCACTCCTTCTGGTACTTTAAAACAAGAATTAAAATGTTGTTTTAGAATAGCAATAAGTGAAAGAAGAAAATGTGGTCCATTTGAACACTTTTTAAAGAGGAAATGAGGTGCAGGGAAATTAATTAAACATTTACTGCTCATTTTTAACTAGAAAATCTGACAAAGGACTTTTTTGAAAGAGTGATCATACTGAAGTATACGGTCTCCCATAAGATGACACTGCAAAACATTATCTTTACATTCACACAATCTAAATATGGAAGATGTTGTTGTAAGCAGTTCAAAGTTATTCCTGAAAGTGATGAATAAAATTTACCTTTCATGATGTAAGCTGTAAACGCAATTAATATAACAGCAAACACTGAAATGCAGATGATGGCAATCTTCCAACCATGAAAATGTTTTCCTGAAATACAAACCAGATAAAAATGTACAGCAGCCCCAAACATGTAATAGAACACATAAGTATAAAAATAATAATAAATTGTTTCTTAAATATAGTTATTTAATAAGGACACTAGCTGTTAAGTGATGTGACCCTGTCCAGGGGCGAAGAACCTAATTTGTTACTATATTTTTTTTTTTTTTTTTTTCTTTTATTTTTCTTTTATTATCATCATAACAGCACAGTTTGTTCAAAGGGGTTCAGACATGGTAGATTCACTTATCTGTGTTACACAGTGTGATCAGCTCCATACTTTCCCTTTTAAATAAGTGAGATTTACACACTGAACCCATACTTTTATTTAAACACAGCCTTTTCTGCACTTTTTACACTCCTGACACTCCTGTCTCACATACTGAATGTGTCCTAAAATAAATTCACATTTTAGATTTAAAAGACAGCTAATTTAATTTACACAGTAAACAAACCAGTGTTTGTTAGCAATGTTAACCAGTAACCCCAGCACTAAAAAGCAAAATTTGAACACATGTCTTGGCTGTTTGGCTACATCTGGGGTAAGTGGGAAATGGTGAAAATTTTTCCAAAACCCTGATTTGATTAATTGAAACGCTGTCTGTGATAAATGATTGGATAAAAATTACTATGAAACTGAATCAATACTCTTGTTGCACATTAATAGTTCATAAGTAATGATGCACTGAAATCATGATGGTTCTTACCTTTAACTTCAACATAAACAATTACATCATCATACCAGGTTGGAGTTTCAATGAGACATTTATAGGCTCCTTCATCAGAAAGTCGCAGTGCTGAGAGTTTCAGTGAAGTGTTCCTTTCTTCAGTATTCTTATAGAGTTGTTCTCCTCTGTAAGATTCCAATTGATCTAAATTCTATCTTATTATGTTCATACTAGATGCACTATTCTGTCACCCAGATGCAGTCTGGACCACTCAACTGTCATGTCCACAGCACTGACGCTGGGTTGGAGAGAACAGGGCAGAACCAGATCTTCACTAACTTCAGCAACAAGAGGAGCAGCTGGACCAACTACTTTTAAGTGTACTAGAAAGAAAAAAAAACATAAGTCAAGGTAAATGATGCATCCACTTCTGTTACTCTCTCAGTGTAGTCTTAAAGGGGAATTCGATCAATATTTCAAAATTTCTACATAATTCAGTCACTGAAATGCAGAACAAAGTCATATAAAAAGGTTTTGATGTGGAAAAGGTTTCCTTGTAGAGTTAACTGTACTGAACTCAGATGTTCTTTACAGTGATGGTGAGGGAACCAGGGGTCACAATGTCCACAATGCACAAAATTAACTATTTCTATTCCAAACCTTCCATGAACCTACACGTGTCTGCTGAGTTTTTATATGCAGTGCTGATGATGGTAAAATAGTGGTTAATCTGAAAAAAATAAATGGTTTTATTTGGCTTTGGGGACAGTATTTATTGTTTTGTACATTTATTGTCTGGTGTGTTTATTGTATATTCTGCACTTGTTTTTCACACTGTAGTGTATCTGCACTCTGTGTACTCCTGTGTAATGTACTGCTATTGTGTGCTGCAGCAGTGGGGACCCTGAGGATACATTTTGTTGTCCTCTGGTATACAAATTTATAATTGAGGAATGACAATAAAGACCACTTGACTTGAATTTCCCTTAAATTCTAAAGCACTTCTAAATCTATAGCACTCCAATTTTCTGGTCACAATATCATTAGACACCTAAGTAGGATCAGTATAGCACACTGATCACTTGTGTCCCCACCTATCGGGATGTAAGCTAGGCTTTTTTGGCCAGTTTGGTGTGCAGTTTTTTTGACACCCGTGGCCAAATGACATTTTTTAGCTGATTTCTGAAGTGAAAAAAAAGTAAATACAACCTGTGCAAAAATATTTTGCAAGACCCCCTGCACTCGAAAACCTTTTTTTTTTTTAATGGTTAATTCTTCTTGCATGGATTATTCTTATTCTTCTTGTTCTTCTTGTTCTTCTTATTATTATTATTATTACTTTTATTATTTATTAGTTAGTTAATATTTATATTATATATATATAGTCCAATATGCAAAGTTGGAATGCCCCAGTCAAATTATGTTTTTTTTTTTTTTTTTGCATATCTAAGTGCATAGTTTCAATTTCTTGGAGGTTAACATACTGGAAAAAAATAAAAATAAAATGTGCCTTAATTTTTGCACAGCAAATAAATGATAATTGTGTATTACAACATAAACAAATTACATTTTGTGCAAATGTACAAAACATTCTCAACAAAACATAATTTCTCCCAAACTTTTGCATGAACTACAGACTGTTATTTGTGTCCAATGTGTTACCACAGTGTAGAGTTCACATTTTTCTATTGAAAACACAGACATTCTTTTGAGAGGTACTGTGTTGCAGCTTGTTTTTTGTGTCATGAAAGAGCTTGAACCTATCATGGCCCAGTAGTTTCCACATCAGAACCCTTGTTTAGAGCTACAGAACATTGCCCTTGTTGCTAAATGTGGGCCCTGTTTCAGTAAGTTTTTTTAAGTGTGGCAGTTTAGCGCTTAAGGCTAAAATAAATGAATGATGCTAGTACTTAAAATTAGAACAGTGTAAAATGTGGCAAGAAAGTTGTAACATCACCAGCTCACTGAACCCCACTGCAAGTTTGTAGAATAAAACACAAATCTAAGTGTAAACCTTTATTTTTGTGCCGTCCTGTTAATTACACTACTTTTTCTCCACTCTTTTTCTAGCACCTAGAGCTAAGTTTACTTTAGAAAAAGGAAGATTTACAGGCCACAAGCAATTCCAGCTCGCTGGTTCTGCACTGAGGCAGGTTAAGAGGACAAAGACTCAAAACTGAGTGAGTGAAGTTGAGTGACTGGTGTTGGAGTAACATAACGACAGAATCTGAACTGTTCTGCTGGAGCACGACCACAAAGTGTAAGATCCAGCTTATTTTCTGATTAATTAAAGTGACGCTTGTGGTTCTGATCTGCTCTGCATTTCTTTAAACATAGAGACAGTGTGCTGGATAGAGGGGAAGCGAGGAACGCAAACAGTGCGGCTCTCTGCAGATTCATAGATCAGAACGATATACTATAACGAGTGTTTTTATAGTTAGAGAGATCCTCGCACTTTTTAGGTAGTTTCCTTGTCATAAATATAATCGTATAAAAAATATGTTAACAATTTATTGTTTAACATAAATTATTTTTTTGTGGTTTATATTACGACTTTAGGAGTATTTTAGCCCTTTTCTGCAAATGTTAATGTACAGTTACTTTATAGTTGAGTAAATTAAAAATGAGTAATTGTGGCATGTGCAAAAGTTTAGACACCCTACTAAGTCAGAACTCAATGACATCCAATTTTGGCAGATATCACAGTTTGTTTTTTGTAGCCAGCTAATGTTTATAGTTCTGCGATAGTCTTGGGTCGTCTCACATGCACAGCATGCTTAAGATCTACCCACAGATATTCCAGGATATTGGTGGATATTGGATCATTATCATGGTCCTTTTGTAAAAGCCAGCCTCTTTTCAGTTTCCATTTCTTGACTGACTGTGTGTCACGAATCTGCAGAGTCCTAGGATGGATCCGGACTCGATCTTCCAGACTCCTCTGGGAGATCACATGACTTCCGATCTTCCCTTGCACTCAGAGACATACACTGACTCCATCTCCCAGAATCCTCTGGGAGATCACCTGACTCCTGGCCTTTCCTCATGCACCTATCAGCACTCTAGATCACCAGAATACTGATGTGTATCACCTGTGTTGTTGGTCATATGACTTTCTTAGTTTAGTTTATAAGCATAGGCTTTAGCCTTAGATAGTTGTGAGGTATTGTATCTGTTTGCGACCTACTGAGTGTTATATCTGTTGTCTGTATTCTGTTAATGACCATTAATTTTCGTTCTTTCGACTCTGCTTTTTGCTCTGCCCTTTGGATTGTTTGCTTATATCATCTGATGCATGTTTTTGACAATGCCTTTTGCATGCCCCTTTTTGGATTGTTCGCCTCGTGTTATGTTGGTTTGTATCTGCTATGCCTTTTGGATTTGACCCTTGCATGTGTTGTGACTACGATCCTGGACTTTGATTCAACCAGTAAAGCCTCATTTGTGTTTCCTTACCGCGAGCGTCTGACTTTTGTTGGCACATTACACTGTGTCACATTTGCTTCCAGAATTTGCTCACGTTTAAAGGAGTCTCTTCTTCCATCTACCTATGCAGTGTTTCCACTGGCTTCCTCAAAACCCCAAAGCATAACAGATCCACTCCCATGTTTAATGGCTGACAAGGTGTTCTTTTTATCATATGCTGCTCCTTTTTGCTCATTTAAGGCTCTATTATTAATTATTAGCATATTTTGAAGCTAAATGATAAATTATGGGTGACTTAATTGTCTCTGCTTTATATCGCAGTCAAAAAGGCAATCTGATGGACCACTTTCGAGACCCCTCAAGATCAAGAATATTTATAAAAAGAGGCTCCTTTTCAACAATAATTAAAAGTAAAACACATTTGACACATTTAGCATTCAGAATGGCAATTTTTGATAAAAGGCAACAATTTTGCATGGATGAGGCCTGAATGTAGTCCTACTTGCAACCACCCTATTTTATAATGTGCATGTAATCTGATGCGTGTCTTTTTTCTGTGATGGATTACGGTTATTTTTTTTTGTATCCAGATTATGTAACGCCATTGCATATATTCTGTTACTTCTAAACACTGTATATAGCAATCTTTGCAATTTTCATAAACCTTTGCGTCCTTACACACGCCACACCCTAAATAAACTTAATAAATATGATGAATATAATGCATATAAATATGATATGAAATACTCATCCAGCGTTTCCTTAAATATTTTAAAATTGATGCTGTTTTGGAAATGACATTTAAGATTTAAATCCTAGGCACTTAAAAGATATTTATATGAAACTTTAGATTATTATAGTACTGGTGTAACCTTGAACTTTTAAACAGGATGAAGTCTGGTAAAATGAGCCAGATAAGTCTGGGGCATAAAAATAGCTTTAAATGTTTACAGCCTATTGCTGCAAACAGTTGTACACTTGACATGTGGCAAGTGCTGTGATTGGTTAAAGACTGCCAAGGTGGGCAGGCTACTGCCCTGGTGGAGAGCAGTGAAGCAAACCGGATGGTCAAAGTCTCAACATGATAAATTGTACCTTTCAATAATAAGGTTGATATTTAAAAAAAAACAAATGAACATTGAGAAGTTCTGTTTCTTATTCAATAATCTTATGGTCTCTACAATAAAATATGCAGAGATTTGCAAAAAAAAAAAAAGTATATCTTTTCCCACTATTTATATAACTGAATATGGCCCTTAATGAATGCAGCCAAAGAGTTCTGTTTTACAAAAAGCCTCTGGCTTTTCAAGATGGTATTTTGCAGACTTCAGACATTCACTGTTGTGATCACAGGTTTGTATACAGGTTTCCTTCTGATGACTCTTATATACATATCATGTTTTTGCAAGCGACACTGCAGAGTGGAATGGTGTACCACCATTCCTGGGTCAGTTTAAACCTTCCTGCAGGTCCTTTGCTTTGCCTTTGGTCAGCATATAAGCTGCTCCATCCCAGAATTTTCTTGGTCTTCAAGATCCCACCTCCATAGTTTTCCTTAACTGCCACTTCTTAATGGCATTAATAACAAGTGCTTTGGTATATTTTAATAGCCTTTTCCAGCTTTTTAGGCATCAAATTAGATTTCAGATTTTGTTTGTCTGTTTTTTACACTAATCAAACATTAGTAACTGTGTGTTTTTATGCATTCTGCAACATTATGTTTGTCTGTTTTTTCACTTCAAAGATCAGCAAAATGTTTTTTGTATTTTTTTCCCAGAGATGCCTAAAGTTTTGCATAGGACAGTATACTGCTGCTTTTGTCTATAAGACTTTAAGGACCAGAGAAATTTCACATTTTCCTTTTTACTTACATTTTTTACTCCTATAATGTTTTTTAGACTATGACTTTCTAAAACTCAAGTATAGATCTGTCAAAATGAATCTTGGCTTCTCCTGTCTTCACTTTGTACACATGTACCTTTTAAACATTAAATATAAAAAAAAAAATAATGGAGTCTCTGTCTCTGTTCTCTCTGTCACAGTATCTGCAAAATATCAGAACTACTGTTCACTTCCTCGATGTATTACAAATACTGAAGACCCTCCACTCAAAATGTTGATTTGTGTCATAGCAATCGACAATGTTGTCTTGATGGTTTTCATCCAAAAATAAGCTCAGATTTAAACTGTTATATCTCACCATTGACTTCAACATGAACAGTTATGGCATCGCTGTAGGATTTGTCCTGAATGACACATTTGTAAGCTCCATCATCAGTAGGTTGGACTGCTGAGAGTTTCAGTGAGGTGTTTCCTTTCTGCAGTTCCTCTTTAAATAGAGCTGTTCTTCCTCTGTAAGACTCCATCTGACCATAATATCTGTCTTCATAATCTTCATACAGATGTACTAGACTGTCAGTATCAGGTCTGGTCCACTCCACCATCATATTCTTAGCACTGATGCTGGGTTGGAGAGAACAGGGCAGAACCAGATCTTCACCAGCTTCAACAACAAGAGGAGCAGCTGGACCAACTACTTTAAAGTTCTCTGCAACAAAAAACAAACATGATATATAATAAAACAATAATGCAATAAAAAATAGTTAAAAAAAAATATTGTCACCACAAATATTGTCACCCCTGGTAACCATGAGCAAAACAGGCTATAAAAAACATTGTTTATTCCTTTTGATCCTTCATTCAAAATATTAACAAAAATCTTATCTTTATTTGAAGTACAATGATTGAAAAACCCTCAATTTTATCAGGAAATATATATTTTTCTCAAATACATGTGTGCCACAATTATTGCCCCTTGCCTTTATAAATTGTGCAACCTCCCTTTGCAAACGTAACAGTTCTAAGTCTTCTTCTATAATGCTTAATGAGACTGGAGAACACATGGCAAAGGATCTAAGACCTTTCTCCCATATAGAACCTCTCCAGATTCTTCAGAATCTGTGGTTAACACTGTGGACTCTCCTCTTCAGCTCATCCCACAGGTTTTTTAAGGGGTATAGGTCAGGGGATTGGGGTGGCCATGGCAAAACCGTACTGCAGTCAGTGAACCATTTTTATGTTGATTTTGAGGCGTGCTTTGGATCATCGTCCTGCTGGAAAATCCAAACTATGGACAGTCAGGTTTTGATTTTATTTCTACTGGTACTTGATGGAGTCTGAGATACCATGTATCTGAATAAATTGTCCAGGGCCTTTGGAAAAAAACAGCCCCACAGTATCACAGATCCACCACCATGCTTCACAGTGGGGATGAGGTCCTTTCATAAATGGCTCTCTGTTCACGCCAAACTCACCTCTGGTGTCCAAAAGTTTCAGTATTGTTTGGCAAGCTGTAGGAGTATCAATATGCTGGTTGTCGACAGGAGAGGCTTTCCTCTGATACCCACACAAACAACTTGTGGTTATATAGGTGGCGTTTGATTGTAGATTGCGAGACGTGATCCTTGAAGATTCTTTGGCCACTCAAATAATCCTCCTCACTGTGAGTGGGGTCAGTATAGACATATGTCTTCTTCCTTGCAGATTCTTACCATCTACAGTTGTTTTAAACTTCTTACTTATTGCCCTGATAGTGGAAATGGGAATTTTCAACTGTTTATCTATTTTCTTGTAGCCGTTTCCTGATTTATGCAGCTCAACAACCTTTCGTCGTCAACAACCATCACTGCTGTATTCTCTAGTCTTTCTCATAGTGATAGGTGACTGAGGGAATTTGGCCTGTGTTGGCCTGAAGAAGTAATAGCTGACCTTTTAAGTGTTCCTAATTGCTCAGGTGAACTTAAAAACATAAAATATCAATGAAAATATACTTCAGTTATATTTCACTCTTAAGGATTTCTAGGGGTGGCAACAATTGTGGCACACATACATTTAAGAAAAATGTTTACTTCATGACAAGATTTAGGTTTTTCTATTAATCATTACACCTTAAATAAAGGTTAGATTGTTGCTTATATTTTTGAATAAAAGATCAAAAGGATAAGTAATTTTGAAGATTTTTTACAGCTCATTTTGATCATGATTACCAGGAGTGCCAATATTGGAGGGCACTGTATGTGTAAAAATATATTGCCCATATAAAATATTTATTGCTTCATGTTTTTCCCACATCATTCTATGAGTGTTAACCTTTTCCAATATAGTATTTTTTTTTACTATTTCTACAGGATAGAACACACATACCTGACATGGTCTCCATAAAGCCAGAGAAAGTCAGCAGCATCACACAAAGAAACATCATCCCTGAAAGACAGTTTACAGGAAGACAGGTAGCCGTGAGGAGTGGAGTTAGCAAAGAGCACATTTGCAGCAACACAGACACTGGTCAACTCATTTATTTACTACAGCGATCAGGCCAGGTCCAAATTTTTCATGTTCAGTCAGTCCACTCTTTGTCTTTATTACAGTTTCCATTCTTTTCAGGAGACTTGCTTTCATTTTTTTTTAAGAAATGTAATTATTTTAAAGAAAATCTGCACAGTGATGCACACACACATAAGGATGTGAAGTATCTGCATATAATATTATGCCAATGAAGTTCAGAGCCTTTTACAAACCCAGTTCCAACAAGTTGTGACAGCAGAAAAAATGTGACATTTTTTGCAAATCCATTTGACATGTATTCATTTGAAAATGGTACAAAATGAGAAAATGTTTAATGCTTTAAGTAATTAACTTTATTGATTTTTTTTGTATATATACGCTTATTCTAAAGTTGGGACAGTGGCATGTTTACCACTGTGTTACATCACAATTCAGTAATCATTTGGGGAACTGAGGACACCATTTGTTATAGTAGTGAAATTAAAATTTTTTCCCATTCTTGCTTGACATAACACTTTAACTGCCCAACAGTCCGGAATCTACATTGCCGTATGTTGCACTTCATAATGTGCCCCACGTTTTCAATCGGATGCCGGTCTGGACTGCAGGCAGGCCAGTTTAGTACCTGCAGTCTGTTACTATGAAGCTGCACTGTTGTAACACGAGCAGAATCTGGCTTGGCATTGTGTTGCTGAAACAAGCAGAGACAAACAGGGCCTAGAGAACAACATCCATTACTTCCAAACACAATTTGAAAGGTGGACTGGTCTGATCACAGCACATGTTTCCACTTTGCATCAGACCTTTTGTGAATGCTCCTTTACACCCAATCATGGTAACATCACCTGTTACCTATTCACCTGTGGAAAGTACCAAAACAGGTGCTTTAATGATTCCACAAACTTTGCAATTTTAAGGCCTTTGCACACCAAACGTGATTTATTTGTACAATTTATAGCTCATCATGCTATACTTTCTCTTTTCCCAAATGGAATGTAGCCTAGTGTCACAGTTTGCCTGTTCAACATTATATGATTTCCACTTGAAGACATTCAGCCTGTTTGCTTTGTGTTTTGCCTCGGATGGAGTTGCATCTCCAAAATCAGCTCAGATCAGAGTTATGGAGATCTGAGCTGTGTGGGAAAAGCTCATAAAGATTTAAGCGAGAGACATTATGAAGGACTCGGTTTAAGCTCCTGATGAGGTGGACGAAGCGTGATAGTTGTGGTGTTTGCGTGATACGATACGAGCGTGATATTGTGAAGCTCCTCATTTGTGGAGTCCTTCACAATATCACGCTTTACCTGTTTCATGAGAAGGAAAGACCTTTTTTTAAACAACTTGGTGAAATTCCAAAAATACTGCGTTGCTGCAGGTGGGTATAAATGCAATAAAATCACATCTGAATATTTCGTGTTTGAGTGCTTGTATATTCACATGTGTTCAGTTTTGTAACCAACTTTACACATCCTTTGAATCGCCTGGGAGTTCATAGTCAAAGTACATTCTTAGGGACACTAACTCAGTGCTAAAAACCTGAAAGTCTGAGTGAGATAATGAAGGATAGTGTCATGGTTACTAAACAGTGATTGGAGGAGAAAAATACACTGACGTTTAGAAAAGACGTGGAGAGTGTCAAGATTATGATCTGCTCAAAATTACACCAAACTCCAAATTAGGCACCATTTCCCTACCAGCAGCTGCATCCAATGTAGTACCACCTGCAGTGGAAGGCCTGCAGGATATCTTCACACTCAGGAATGTCAAGTGTGTGACAAGTCAAACCTACAACAAACGCACATCAGATGATACCAAAAGATAGCTGCTTTACTGACAGAGCTCTCCAGCTGTAACTTACAGCAGGTATTTTATAGATTTTTATACCACCGTGGATGTGCAGCTTGGGTATGCTAACTTGTATTTACGTAACTAGCTAACCTAGCTAACAAACAGTAATTTCTGGCTGTTTCTCTCCAAATTGTTTACCAGAAGATTCATAAAGATCCTTCACTTCTACACTTCATGGAGGACTTTCTTCTCATCTGCTTTAAGGTGCCCCGTCAAAGTTTATTTATAAAGTGCATTTTACAACAAATGTTGTCGCGAAGCAGCTTTGCAAAAAAAATCCTGGTCCAAGCTCCCATGAGGAATCCAATGGCGACAGCAGCAAGGAAGAACTCCCTAAGAGCGAGAGGAAGGAAACTTGAGTGGAATTGCAGAGCGACACGACACGTCAAAATAGAAACAGGGCGTCTGTCAAAAATGTTGTACCTCACCACATCATGCTCTGCTGCCCCAGCTGAATGTAGACATCCTCAGTTATTATAATGGAAGCATTTTGGTTTTGTTGTTTTCGCTCGTGTTGCTTGCTGTTAGAACAGGCTAGTAAAGTACCCACCGCGAGTCAAAGCAATGTTTAGAGTTAGATAAAACTTCTGATAATCAATAATTGGTAGATGTTTTATATCGATATTTTAATTTTAAACTTGTATAAATTTGTATACTATAATATATAATATACTAATATTTGTTTATATTCATGTAAATACATATTACATAAATATAAATTATTATATTTATACTTCTGTAAATATAATTAAACTAACAATAAAACTTCCAACATCATGCATAAATTTTCCTTGTTTGCCTTTCTAGTCTTACACTGTCTCATTTTCAGACGTTTTTGGAATGTCCTGAAGGAATCAATTTCAGAATGTGGTTTGTTTATAAAAAGCAATGAAGTCGAGAAAGCAAAACATGAAATGTCTTGACTTAAAAATCAAAAGTCAAAGTGGATTTTCAAATCACTGCTTTCTGTTTTATTTACATTTATATACTGTTCCAACCTTCATAAACTCTTACATATAAATGTACCTTCTAATGCTGTACTTGATCACACTGAATTTAAATTTCTGACATCAAAGAACTGAAAGCGCTAACATAAAATGCTTTGTCATAAATACATTGACGCACAACCCTGTGTGCTAAAGCTGTCATCTGTGTCATCTTTTCTGCACCTCATAGTCGGCAGTTATTCCACCAGTTATTACGAAACGGTGGACAATAACTGTGCATCTCAGGTTTAGCTGTAATTCCACTTTTCTCCCACTGGTGGATTCTGTGTCTGTAAGGTAGGAGAAGTTCTACGTCTACAAACATTCTCACTCACAAGTAACATTTCCATATGATGTGTGTATGGACTGTGTACAAAACTGTAAACCCCTTAAACAGACAGGACTCACCGGCAGGCCCAAAGTTTTATTACACACTTCTGTAATCTAATAATAGCTCAACCAGTTTGCACTGAAGCTCCTGTAGTTACTGAATAAAAAGCCTTAGTGTATATTGAGCCTGAGATTTTAAGGGGTTAATAATTTACATTATCAGAAAAGCAGAAATTACTTCCGGTTTTCACACAACAACAAACAACATTCCACATGTAGGAGTGGCTGAGGACTTTAATACTCACAGAGAGAGAGAGAGAGAGAGAGAGAGAGAGAGAGAGAGAGAGAGAGAGGGAAAGGGGGTGAGAGAAAGGGAGAGAGGGAGATCTATAGTTAGATGTGTTTCGTAGCTTGATGTGGTCAGAGAATGCCTGTAGTGGACAGACTGGACTGACAGTAGGATCAAACTACACTGGTGAATAAAGTGAACATAATCAGTACAGAATATTATGATACAAAATGTTGTATGGAAAGAGAAGAGAGTGATAGACTGAGGAAGAGTGTGTGTGTGTGAGAGAGCGAGAGAGAGAGAGAGAGAGAGAGAGAGAGAGAGAGAGAGGGTGTGTGGATGTGTTGTTGTTGTCAGTAGTGATTCACATTCTTTGGCTCCAGTTCAGTTTCTGAATGAAAGATGTAAATTTTACAGTTTAACTCTTCTGACTTCCAAAATACGTGTGTGTGTGGTGTGTGTTGTGTGTTGTGTGTGTGTGTGAAAGAGAGAGAATAAGAGAGAGAGAGAGAGAGAGAGTGAGAGAGAGGGTGTGTGGGTGTGTGTGTGTGTGTGTGAGAGAGAGAGAGAAAAACTTCTCTAGTGGTTGTAGGTTTCATTGGTATCAGTCTTGTTGGACAGCATTTCAACCTGACATGACCTATAACTTCAGTCAAATGCTAAAGATTCCCTGAACAGAATTATGGGATTGCTTATTTCTAGAAGCATATACACAAGGATACAAATGGTGTCAGCTTTAGTGATTGTGTTGCTGTTATCTGAAAGTCTGCAGTCCAGTTTACCACAGAAAACCACTGACCTCTGACTGGGGCTTTAAAGTGCTCAACAGCTCCCAGCACTGTTATTATACAAAGTGTAATTTTAAGCTATAAAATGTAGTCAGAGGGATTTTACAGGGTTAATAATCTACATCTAGTCACAGAATATATTTTAATAACAACTCACATGTGCAGTCTTCTTATTAAAACTTACAGCCTCAGCACTGAACATACAGCAACCACATACAGCGCAAAACACAGTGTGAAACATTACATAACTAAAGAAAAACAACACAATAAAGCAACAATCAGACCTGTAAAACACAGGACCTCCTCATATTCCTATGTAGACATTCATCAACTGATCACACGACTCACTGAACTGAAAACTTTACCTTTCAGAACTCAGTTCAGTTTCACTCTGAAACTCAGATCCACAAGCAGTAAATCAGTCATAATATCCATTAAAAGCTGAGAGCAGAGTTACCTGATTCTGAGGTCAGAGTTCAGAGTCTTTAAAGCCGAGAGCAAAATTACCTGATTCTGAGGTCAGTGTTCAGAGTCTTTAAAGCCGAGAGCAGAGTTACCTGATTCTGAGGTCAGTGTTCAGAGTCTTTAAAGCCGAGAGCAGAGTTACCTGATTCTGAGGTCAGTGGTTCAGAGTCTTAAAGCCGAGAGCAGAGTTACCTGATTCTGAGGTCAGTGTTCAGAGTCTTTAAGCCGAGAGCAGAGTTACCTGATTCTGAGGTCAGTGTTCAGAGTCTTTAAAGCTGAGAGCAGAGTTACCTGATTCTGAGGTCAGTGTTCAGAGTCTTTAAAGCTGAGAGCAGAGTTACCTGATTCTGAGGTCAGAGTTCAGAGTCTTTAAAGCCGAGAGCAGAGTTACCTGATTCTGAGGTCACTTTTCACTTTTCTCAAATGGAAAGTAGCCTAGTGTGTATCAGAATATCTCTGACCTACCATGAGAGGCACTTTAACCAGCTTGTGGGCCCTATCAGTCTATTTGCACACAGCATCCAAAACATGAAGCTACTTTCTTAATGTCCAGTTCTTTTTCAAATGTTATGTATGAAACCATTTAAGGAGGAATGGAAAATTCAAATAAGAATCTGGCAAACAGGAAGCCAGTTTCTGCCTCACTCATACCTTTTGGCTTAAAAACAAAGAGTTTGAGAAGAGATTGTTAGCTGATACCAAACATGATGAACTAAATTTATCAAAATTGATGTTTTAAAAACTTTTATTCCGTTAAAACCGTACAAGTTCAGTAAGTTTTAATATAAAAATAGAAACATATCCTGAACTTGAGATGAAAGTATGTGCTATAGCTGTGCTGCGTCCAATCTGTCGTACTGTGCTTCTGCAGCAGTGTGTGGTAGAGTTTACTTGGTAAAACCATTATCACTACCATTAACCATTCACCAAAACAACTGAGGTCTATAGTCTATAGTTTGATCGAGTGACCTAGGCAGAAATACATTTTTGGGTAAGCCTCTGAAAAAAGTGGGAAGGCCAATTTGGTAAATCCCATTTCCAAATGCGCTAATGTCCTGCAATGTCAAAACATCAGCCTACAGCCTATTCCAGACATGCAGTCATCACCCTACCTAATCCAACACTTCTGTTCTATGGTAATACAAAACAATAGCAATCAACCAGATTACTGGATTCATATGAACACAATCAACACTATATACTTTGACTATAAAGCATGTGTCCACTCATCACAGCAATGTTTGCCCAATGAAGATGACATTACTGAGATAAAATCAGACAAAACAACACAGTAAACTTCAAACCTGAACTTATTTACTGTAGGCTAAAGCATACTGCCACAGCAGGAATGAAAATTATTTATGATTCATTCATGTCTTACTTTAATGCACTGAAATAACATTAAATGTTTGCTTTAACATTTTCACAAGCCCACATTAGCCTTTGTAATAATAAAGCATTATAGGCGCAAAATTCACAGAAAACGAATAGATTTTTTCAGCTTTGGACAAATAGTAACTGTTAGATTTTTCAGGATGGAATCTCTAGTTCCATCTTTTTACCTAACTGGAGCTTCAAATTCAAACACTGACATGTTGAACGAACTGAAGGCTTGAGACAATGGTGTATAGCAAAGGTTGCTGTGAACTGAATGGAGGGCTTAGAAGAGAAGGCGGAGCTTGGCGGAGAGTGTAATGATTTGATTGGGCATAATAAAGTGACAGTGCTCACAGAAAACAAATCAAATTTCCCCAAGACCTGTGATTAATCTGGACAGACCCAGGTAGTGGAAGGGAAATAAATAACTCACGAAAAAAAACAAAAGAAAACGAAATAAAACAAAACAAAAAAAATGGCCAGTTAGAGGCCCTGAAGTATTCTGGGCCCCAGGGATTCAGCCCATGCTTTAATTTGCCCCTGCATATCATTCCTTTCAGAACAAAAGGAACGATAGATCACTAAACAATACTAAACAATGAGAATCAGAATTTAAAGATTTTTTGCTACCTCCAACTCCGGTCAGTGATGTGAGGCTTTAACTGTATTGTAAAAGGATCCCTGAATAAATCTTGAATAAATACAGAAGACAGATCTGCAGGCTAAAGAAAAAATATACACAGTGCAAAGAAACATACTGTGAAACATCACATAAAAAACCTACAAAATGTAATAATCAGAACTGGAAAACACCAGAATTGTTCATCTTCCTATGTAGACATTGGCAAATAACCACAACTCACTGAACTGAAAACTTCATCTCTCTGACCTCAGTTCAGTTTGAGAGTCTGTTTCACATTGAAAGTCAAAAACAAGCAGTAAATCAGTAATAATATCCATTAAAAGCTGAGAGCAGAGTTACCTGATTCTGAGGTCAGAGTTCAGAGTCTTTAAAGCTGAGAGCAGAGTTACCTGATTCTGAGGTCAGAGTTCAGAGTCTTTAAAGCTGAGAGCAGAGTTACCTGATTCTGAGGTCAGTGTTCATATTTCAGCCATAATCTCAAAATACAGCACTGAGGAGAACACAAGGTGGATATGACTGATAGAGCTAATAAACACGCCCCTCTAAAGCGCTGCAGCTCTGAAAACAGCGCCACTGCACATCACCACACCTTTTACAGTATTAGTGCTTTATCAGCTCAATGTTCCTCATAAACAGTAATGTGATCTGAATTCAGACAAAACACAGCTATCAGCGTTAAATACGACTGTATCTGTATTCACCGCTCAGTTACAGCGTTATACATTTAGACCTTCTCAACAAACGCACAAGCTATCGTCGTTAAATACGACTATATCTGAATTCACCGCTCAGTTTACAGCGTTTATACATTTAGACCTTCACTCAAACTCACAGCTATCAGCGTTAAATACGACTATATCTGTATTCGGCGCTCAGTTTACAGTGTTTATACATTTAGACCTTCACTCAAACGCACAGCTATCGTCGTTAAATACGACTATATCTGAATTCACCGCTCAGTTTACAGCGTTTATACATTTAGACCTTCACTCAAACTCACAGCTATCAGCGTTAAATACGACTATATCTGTATTCGCCGCTCAGTTTACAGCGTTTCTACATTTAGACCTTCACTCAAACGCACAGCTATCGGCGTTAAATACGACTATATCTGTATTCGCCGCTCAGTTTACAGCGTTTATACACTGAGACCTTCACTCAAACGCACAGCTATCGGCGTTAAATACGACTATATCTGTATTCGCCGCCTCAGTTTACAGCGGTTTTACACTGAGACCTTCACTCAAACGCACAGCTATCGGCGTTAAATACGACTATATCTGTATTCGCCGCTCAGTTTAGTGTTTATACATTCAGACCTTCACTCAAACTCACAGCTATCGGCGTTAAATACGACTATATCTGTATTCGCCGCTCAGTTTAGTGTTTAACATTCAGACCTCACTCAACTCACAGCTATCGGCGTTAAATACGACTATATCTGTATTCGTCGCTCAGTTTACAGCGTTTTTAGACCTTCACTCAAACGCACAGCTATCGGCGTTAAATACGACTATATCTGTATTCGCCGCTCAGTTTACAGCGTTTATACATTTAGACCTTCACTCAAACACACAGCTATCGGCGTTAAATACGACTATATCTGTACTCGCCGCTCAGTTTACAGCGTTTATACATTCAGACCTTCACTCAAACACACAGCTATCAGCGTTTAATACGACTATATCTTTATTCGCCGCTCAGTTTAGTGTTTATACATTTAGACCTTCACTCAAACGCACAGCTATCGGCATTAAATACGACTATATCTGTATTCGCCGCTCAGTTTAGTGTTTATACATTCAGACCTTCACTCAAACTCGCTCTCGGCCCTCTAATCGGACGTTTGTCATAGCTGAAAGACCAGTTTAGTGTCTATGAACACATAAAAACGTGCTCTCTTTTTAAACTACATGCAGAAATTCCTCATTTGTGTTACTTATCTTACCGAGTGAATCCAAAGCGCTGATGTCTGAGCTCTTCTCTCCGTTTGTAACGGCGTCAGATTAAAGTTGCTGTCGTTATCTCTCTCACTCACTCACCCCTCTCCCCTTTCACCAGTCTCTGTTCCTCTTCTTTTCTGCGATCAACAGGGATACAGTAGCGAGATCACTTTGCCACCTTTGTTGCTATTATTATTAAAATAATTATTTAAATCATTTGAACATGCTGCTACAACCCTTAAGTAATTTGCCTATCAAATATCTAGTATATACAGCAGTGATAAGCATTCCCTCTATATTCATTTAATACAACAGTACTTTTGTACTAAACACCTTTGGTGTCTCCTTCTGGAACTGCTCTTGAGAATGTTTTCTGTTTACTGCCCCACAACAGTGAAGTGAAACATACACCCACCCTAAAACCTCATTCACTGTAATGAATTTAACTTCCACAACCAGATATTTCAGCCATAATCTAAAATACAGCACTGAGGAGAACACAAGGTGGATATGACTGATAGAGCTAATAAACACGCCCCTCTAAAGCGCTGCAGCTCTGAAAACAGCGCCACTGCACATCACCACGCCTTTTACAGTATTAGTGCTTTATCAGCTCAATGTTCCTCATGAACAGTAATGCGCTCTGAATTCAGAGAAAACACAGCTATCAGCGTTAAACACGACTATATCTGTATTCAGCTGATTGACCAGTTTAGTGTCTGTGAAACACATAAAAACGTGCTCTTGTTTTAAACTACATGCAGAAATTCCTCATTTCTGTTAGTTAACTTACCGAGTGAATCCAAAGCGCTGATGTCTGAACTCTTCTCTCCGTTTGTAACGGCGTCAGATTAAAGTTGCTTTCGGTTTCTCTCTCACTGCCCCTTTTCACCTGTCGTGTTTACAGTGCTCCTCTACACAAATTCACATAAAGGGATTTACGTGCTTTAACCCTCTGTTTCATTTGTTAGCATATTTTGAGTTAAGGTAACTTTATTCAAGTGTTTTATGTTCACTGTTTTTATTTAAGTTGATGTTACAGGTACAGTCAGGGTTGGGTTTACATTCAAATGATTTGGGCTTCTCATGTCACTTTTGACAATTTTGGACATTCAAATGGGATCTTTGAGTTAAATCAACCTCTTGCAGTTTAGTTTAGTTTGTTAAGACTTCTCAGCTTTACTTGATGAAAGCTTGGTCAGTACAACCTTGAGTAAAACTTGCATTATTCCTATTGGCTCTTGATGGCGTACTGGCTGTGTCTTTCCACCTTGTTTAACCTACCCTCTCGGTGCAGTCATTCTCCTCAGCCTACCTTCCTTTGGGCGTTTACTTATGTTCTAAATTTTGGGAGCTCACCTACTCTCATTCAGTACTGACTGTAGATCAGTGCTGAGAAAGCTGGGCTGCCATGACCCCACCTGCTGAGTGTGGTTCTGAACACGTCAAAACGTTTCTGCATTCTGGGCTGAGTTGTCAGTATTGGGCTGGTCCAGAACAGTATTAAGTAAAACTGTTTAAGGCATGTAAAGTATTGGTTTTTATGACATCCCAAAAACAGAATTCTAAAATTACATATATTACCCATATGGATTGAGGAGCGCATGGATTTGCATAATATGGTAACGTTAATATGTTTACCAATAAACAAACTAACTTAATTTGGTGTCATATTTTGGCAGAGTCTGAATCTCCAATCTGTTTGTTGCCACCATGCCTGGGGCTAAAACCAAAAGAAAGGAAGCATGTGCCGCTACAACCGTTGTAGAGGATGAGGTTGAAGATGTATCTCAAGGTACGACAGTTAATTAGCAGGCTAACATATTTGCATTGATTGGTGGAAGTAGTAACATCATATTGTCATTGTCATCAAATGATGTATACCATAGATATGGATATAGATATATAAATGGTGCGTTGTCTGTTCTCAGTCACAGAGATGTGTCTGCGAGTCTACCATGTTGAAACTGTCAAAATCCAATTGTAAACAAATACTGGGTATGTGAAGAGTTCTTGTAAATTGGCTCTACCTTTCTTATTACTCAATTGATTTTCACTATTTTTTTTATTGTAAACATCAGATGTTTTTGCATGTTGCTGCTAACTTAAATGTCCAGTTTTCATCGCGCTAGGCCTATTGGTAAAACACCTAGGTTACCAACAGCTATTTATACACAAACCACCAAAATTTAAGTAAATAAGCTCATAACAGAAATAAGAAGACATTTACATTTATGTAGTTACCATTAGATATTTACTGGCAGTGATAAGATCCCTCAAAGCAAAGAGAATACAGCAGATCAGTTGACAATCACCATATTTCTGAATTAGATTTAAAAGATCTACATGTTCTTAAACATAAATATTAAAGTCTAATGGTAGAGCTTAACTTGAGTGTGCCGTAGAAAATGATCAAGCAGCTTTCTGTGTTTTGACATTTTGCTTACAATTGTGTAAAATAATATATAGAAACCTCGGTTGCACAGATTGCTCTAGGTTGCTTTTATCTCTATTTTCGTGACTGTGAATGTGCTGGTTAGCTGTCTGGGGCAGCAGGAAACTTATTTGGTCTGCACCTTGCTTTAAAAACTGATGCTGCTGAGGTAAGTTCAAGCTCAGGTAAAATAAAATAGTTTAATACGCATCCATAAATGTGTATTTATGAAGTTAAATAAGGGTATGGTAGATTTAAAATGCACAGTTATGCAACACTAGCAATCAGTGTAAATAGAATAGTTGAACTATAGTTCACATCCAGTAAAGATACTCTGTATAGGTTATTAAATTAAATACGCTTAATAGAAAACTATATGAAAACCAATTACAGGTTCTCTGTGCTTTACCCTCCACACGGCTTTATCTTTACATAATTCATCACAAAAACATGAGTGTCAATCATTATGTTTTCCCCTTCATATGAATTTGCCCTAATTTCTTAGTGCTATGATTTTAGGATGCCATTCATGTGCATGTGTGTGTGTGTGTGCGTGTGTGTGTGTGTGTGTGTGTGTGCATGTGTGCGTGTGTGTGTGTGCATGTGTGTGTGTGTGTGTGTGCGTGTGTGTGTGTGTGTGTGTGTGTGTGGTTCATATTAGCAGATTTTATGCATTGATAAATGAGGATTTTTAGATTTTTTTTCTCATCTAATATTGGTATTTGGTATCTGTAATCATTGATTTTAAACATAAAATTACCCAAATAATGTTATGTTTATTCTGATTTGATAGCTGAGGGCCCCTCTAAGCCTTCAGCTCCAACAGCCCAGTTACTTGTCAAGAGGCTTCAGTGGGAGGTCTGTGCACTTAGAGAAGAGAGAGATTTTCTCAGGCAACAACTGAAGTTAGCACTGGAACGTCCCCACTCTGCTCCCGCCCCTGGTCAGTAGTTCATATAAATAAAATTTACTGGTCATTTATGTGTTTGTAAAGCATTTTTTAAAGTGTTTTTTAAATGCAGGTCCAGAGAGGATGGATTCAGAGATGCGATCAGATTCTGACTCGTCCTCGACTTTCTCTTCCTCCTCTTCCTCTGATGCACGAGGGAAAAAAAAGAGGAAGAAGAGGCACACAAAGGCAGGAAAACACGCTCAGTTTGGAAAAAGAAGTAAGCCAAGGGGATGTGCTAATGTTCCTCTAAACCTTTAGTACGTTATATAACAAACAGCCTCATTCACCAACCGTTCTTAAGGAGAATTCTTCCTTAAAACAATAGGTGGGCGATATGGCAAAAGCCAGCACTACTTAAAACCCACTTATGCAGTTTTCATGAAGATTCTGACATTCACTAATGTTTTCTTATTTGGAAATAATAAACATTTAAGAACAAACTTAGGAAGAGATTGGTGAGTGAAGCCCACTGCTTATGTTTAGTGGCAGACGTAATTACATAATTCTTTATTTGTGTCTCTGTAGTGAAAACTCCAGAAGATGTGGTGAACAGGGTATCGGGCAGTGCTGAAAACATTTAAGAAAACACGTAGTGTCACCAGAAGCTGTGAGCGTCACGATGTGGACCGCAACACCATCGCCATGACAGCAGTCATTGCTGAAGTCTACATTGCTGCCACAGAAGAAGAAGCCCGCATCCCAAAATTCTCTGGCTCCCAACTAATGTCCTAAGCTAAAGAATGCAAGGCTTTCTTTGATAATGAGCCACAGCTACAGGAAAAAATAAAACAGATGAAAGCTAATGCAGAACTGCTACCTGTAGCTTACAAAGCCAAAAGGTAAATGTTAGCCAGGTATGTGGAGGATGTTCGCCCTTTTTTCAGGGAGACTGTGTGACTATACAGCGTGTTTGCACTTACTTAGCCTTAGAGGGTGTTGTGCCCTTTTTTCCAAAAGACTGTTTGCCCTTATTTAGCTTCATAGGGTGTTTGCCCTCTTTTTCCAGGGAGGCTGTTTGATCATACAGGGTGTTTGACCTTATTTTACTGAACGGGATGATTGCCTTTATTTTGTTATTTCCCCCTTTCTTTGTCATTATGTCCAAAAATGATGTTAAAATTGGATATCTTTCTCCAAACTCCAAAGATAAAAAATGTGCTTTTTTCTGATTTACTGGTGTCCCATTTTAAATCTTCAAGGAAAGATAAAGAGGTTGTATAAAGATATGCGTGGTGTGGTTGTGAGTTTTCTCCATCAGTGAACTCATTTCTGAGCATTTTGTCAGATCTGTGCTTTATAGTAACAGTATTTTGTTAAAAGGTAACACAAAGGGAACATGTGATGTTGCATTTTCCAGCCCTGATTCTGTGTAATCTCAGTACATTTACCTCATCTATTCCTGTGTAAGTACACTTGTCTATAGGTGGGCCTGCATGTAAAGTATTAGAACAACCATGAGAGATTATAATGCAGTAATTTAGTCATTGTTTCAGTGCAGTTACCCAGACTGTTTTGCAGAGCTGATGTTATTACATGATGTGAGGTGTAGTAAGTGGGAAAAAAGATGGAAAGAAACATTTTTGCATTTTACAGCTCTGATACCATTTAGTTTCACTGTAATTACAGCCTGTGACATCATACTGGCCCTGACCACTTAAAGACATAACAGGTAAGAAACAAAGTAGAAACAAGAGAATTAGTATTTTACAGCACTAAAACCACATCATTTCAGCAAAACTACTGCTTTGTTTTGGGGCTAATAATAATATTATTGCCCTTTTAATTGATGGGCAATTAAAGTTTGTTACCATTATTTTTTCACTTTATTATCAACTAGTTTTGAAGTTACTGACTTTAAGTACAACTTGTTACCGTTATTTTACTATTTTATTACTGACCACCGCTACAATGACTCAACTTCTTATTTTTTAATGACTAACAAATGTGCATGTCATTTTTAGGTAAATACAACTTGTTACTGTTATTTACTCATTTTATTATTCATTTGTTACTGCTACAATTACTCATCTATTATTCCTTAACAACCAGAAAATAAGCATGTCATTTTTAGGTAAATACAACTTGTTACCTTTATTTTACCATCTTATTACAAATGTGTTATCATTATAAACACCAGCTTATTATTCCTTATGAACTGGAAAGTATGCAAGTAATATTTTGGTAAGTACAACTTGTTACCATGATTTTACCATTTTATTACTGACTTGTTACCGCTACAATTACTATTTTATCATTTCATAACAACTATGAAATTGACATTTAATTTATGGATAAATACAACTTGTTCCCATGATACTACCATAACATTACCCACTTATTAACGATCTGTAAAGTAAAGTGCTACCGTTTATTTTTTAGAAGGGGTATATAAAGTGTGGTTATTGGACACATTTAAAATAGAATTTGGATTATTAGTGTCATATTAAAATAGTCACAATAACAGAATAAAAATTGCATTCCTTAAAAAGAGGCAATAGATTGTACTGCAGTATAAATTACATACAAATCAAAAACACACTGGGAAGCCTATCATCAGCTAATTCTGGCTCTCTAGTTGCAGAAGGATTGTTGTTAATATATGAACTGTTTGTATAATAAGTAACTCTTGTAACTCTTTTTCATCTTCAGGGACATAAAGGAAAAACAACAGTAACACATAATAGCCTCACTAGCATGTTAACAGCCTATGTGCAACCAGTATGTTTAAAAAAATTAAAATAAACTATTAAATCGACGGCAATATTGAATCACGTTTCAGGTGCTACCAGTAAATACACAATTAGAACCTTTAAAGTAATAGAATGTTTTTGACAATCTGTTTGCACCATGGTTTTCTGCAGATCACCACAAACCAAAACTTAATTGAGGTTCTTTGTGGCACAAGAATCACCCATGTAAGATGAAGAGGGTCCCCAGTTTTCCACACTCCCTGGTACTGGCCCCACCTCTAAAACACCTGGTGGTTCATGAATCATCTCTGCAACACACAACAACTTTAGAACAGTATTTACTATTGCAGATATGATGGCTGATGTACAGATTTCAGAATAAAAGACATCTTCCCTCTGGTAAATCCGGGCTTTCCCCAGTTCCCAGTTTGTACAGTATATCTTGAAGTAGGCTGTTTACAAACCTTCTCTATAAACAGGCAGAATTATATTACATTTACTGTCCTGTGTTGCATAATATTGTAATCATGATCGTACGGCAGAGTCAAGCATGTGGCGTTCTTACTTTATAGAGGGGCTCAACATCACTTACTGTTTGAAAAGAAAGAACACTGTGGTCGTCCACAGTGTCTACATACCGGATTACATGTACAAACTAAGTACAAGTGTCTTTAAAGTATTATATAAAGTAGGGATGCATAAATACCATTTTTTTCCAACTGAGTACAAGTATGTGTATTTTTGCATTGCCGATACCGATACTTATATAGAATTAAGCAATCAGGAGCATTATGTAATAGTGTAGTTATTAATGTAAAATAGTGCAATGACACTTTTTGAAATCAACACAAAACCAACACTGAACAGTGAATTTACCTAGAATTTATTTAACATGAACTTCTTAGTTTAGATTTACCTACACAAACATTTATCACCCATGTCAACACAGAACTCATTTTTCAGTATTTTTACTGCTTTCTGTAACAAAGTCTGTAAAAGATGAACCACATTTCACCAAAAAAGGCTTATAGACCTTACATTACAAAGGCTACAACAACAGCTTTAACAACTAGACTAGACAATCCAGACAAAGCCTGCAGTGTTTCAGTGCTAACTGTTTCATCCCACCAGTTAATGGCTGGAGGAGATATATGATGATATTTTACACCATCACATTTGAAGCCAAATGGAGCTTAAGAGTGCCGATCTATACTATGTATAACATCATGTTTCAGAGAGCTACACTGATAAGGCCATAAAGACCAGGCTGTAAAAGCCAATCTTTTTTGGAACCGTAAGTGGCAGGTTCCTCTTCAGGAAAAGAAGCATCTCTGCATGTTTAGCTGTGAGCCTGTTTCTGCTTTCAGTGACAATGTGTGCCACTGAGCTAAAGAATCGCTCACTTCCCACACTACTGCATGGGGCTGACAGGTATCTTCTTGACATTTGGGACAAAGTTGGGAATCGCACTTTGTTAACGCCCAGTACTGGAGCGGTTTCTCTGAACGAGAAATGGTCTTCTCTCCAAGGTATGTTTCCAATTGTATGGCAGCAGCCCGTGGAACATTGAAGCATGCTCATCAGCGATTCCATCAAACACACTGTCCAGACTGCTGCACTGGTCCTTCCTTGGCCTTTTGACAGATGGTTCCTCATTCTCCTGTTGGCCTGTCTCTGCCAGATATTTTCTGCAGCTCCTGCATCACTTTCTCCTTGGCATTCTCAGCAGTGCTGGAGCTTGAGAAGAAACGGTCCTTATATCTGAAAGAGAACATAGGCTATGTTGCTGAAAATGTACATCTTATAGGTGTCCAAATAAATAGCAAAATGTGATCCCATGATGTCAAACGGTGAAGAAACAATGGTGAAGAATACAGACACACATATAGAAATATATTTTACTTTTGATTTGTATCAAGAGGTCACGTTTTTAGCGTGCATGCGCGTTTATGTTAAATCTAAAATATAAAAACCCAGATAAGCGAGGAGAAAAAAAACTCAGTAATGTAAATATTTGAAAAATAATAATCTAACGAATAATAAAAGTTCAGCTTCTGATGACTTGAAAAGCAGTAGTTATGAGAGTTTGTTGAATGTTTTGGCGACATCATCACGCACGCAGAAGCACCGACCTTAGAGGGTTGAAGTGTAGTCGAGAGAATAAAATCTAAATGAATTATAGACCGACACAGTCTACAATAAAAGAGTATAAATTAATCAATCTGTTATTTGATATTTTAGAATAGAATAGAAAACCTTATCGTTCATCTCTGGAGCTGTCCATCTTTTATTTTAGCCTTTTCCCGCATTACACCCCCAATAAATTAGCAACATGAGGTGCGCACACATTAGTTACCTTGGATCGAGAAGCGTTGCGGTGGAGAAGAGTTGGATTTGCTCCACGTCAGCAAATCGTTTCTGTACAGCTGTCAGTAAAGTGCGCTTCATTGTGTTGATCCCCGGCTCCTCATCGGCTTCTTTGGACAGCAGTCTCTGTAATACGGTGATAGCGGGAATCACATCAGAGGCTGATGCATCAGAGGAGCTCACCTGTCGAGTCAACTCTTCGAATGGCGTCAAAATTGTCACTGGCTTCTCTAGTAGGTTCCACTGATTAAGGCCGAGGCTGTCGGGGAGCTCATGTTCTGACCCAAATATTCCGAGAGCCCGTTTTTGCTCAGTGAGGGACTGTAGCGTACAGAACGTGCTGTTCCACCGTGTTTTCACGTCTTGTTGGAGACGTTTAATTGGCTGGTTGAGCTGCAACTGAATGTCTTCCAAGCGGGAATACGACAAAGTAGAATGTTTGAAATGCCCAACAACTTTGCGTCCGACTGCCACAGCGTCAGCGACGCTCCGCTGTGCAAGCAGACCCTCGTTTACTGCCAGCTGAAGTGTGTGCAGTGCATGGAAAGCTAGGCAGTCCAGCATCATCCATCGCCTTTATCGTGTTTTTAGCATTGTCGCGCGCCACGACATGGACAGAACTTTTAGGAATTTCCCAAGTCTTGAGCATTTCCTCAGATGTGCTTGCTGTGGCTTGGCCTGTGTGGGACCCACGGAACTGTTCTGCGTGCAGTACAGCTCGCTGGAGAATGAAACCATCGGCCATCCACTGTGCAGTTAGGCTAATGAGAGACACTGGACAGACGCTGCTGCTCCAGATGTCCGTAGTAAAGCTTAAGGCTGTGATGTCCTGCAACAAGCTCTTGATATGCTTTTGCACCGTGTCGTGCGTCTTTGGTAAGACAGTTTCCGTTACATGATAACGGCTGGGGATTTCGGGCTTGGGCTCTAACACACCAAGAAGGCGCCGAAATCCCTGGTTGTCGATGACCGAGAATGGTTGATCATCAAGAACAGTATACTGGGTAGGAGCTTCTGTCATGTTCACAGGTCTAGGGTTGTGTGTAGACATTGGATCTCGTCTAGCTGGCGTTTGCTGCAGTGTTGGTTGATGGCGTGGTCTGTTAGCTGCGAACTCCTCGTGCTGAGTTTCGTGTTTCATTTTAAGATGGTTCATCAGGTGACTTGTGTTGTAGGAAGATGCAGAAGTACCTCCTCTTGATATTTTCATAGAGCACAGTTTGCAGTCTGCTTTGCTTGGGTTGCCATCACTGATTGTGAAATAATTCCAGATCGACATTTTGAGTTGTCTTCTCATTAGTAACGTAGCTGACCTGCACTCGGCACAAGGTATCGGATGTTGGTATCGGAGCCTCGTTTGCGATTACGAGTACGAGTAAATGAACACGGTATGGGGCAAATACCCGATACCAGTATCGGTGTTCATGCATCTCTAAAGTAAAGTAAATGAAATACACATTTAAAACACAATAAAGAGTTAAATTAACTTGTGTTCACGTCACATTTTGTCATTTATGGTTAAAATTATGTTTCTGATGTAACAGAAAAAAAACTTCAGCAAAGGGAAGCAGAGACTCAATTTGCACATGTAGAGAACAACACAGTTTTTCTTTCAAAGTTACTGTAGCTGTTCCTGCTACCATCACTGCTTAAAGGGCCTCAAACACAAGGCTTTTATTTGTAGAACAAGTTGAGCATTGAACAGAAATGTTATCAATGTTAATGCATTTATCACTGATACCATTTATGCATGAAAAATGTAACACAAATGGATTTGCTTTGTTTACCTCAAATTTGATTAAAATCCATTTTACTTGTAAACAACCTTATCAGCCACGTTTTTAAAGTCCAGAAGCTTAGAGTCCACTAGACCCATCTGCAGTTCATGAGCTTAACCAAGGAAATTCACTCAAGCTTGAAGAGTAGTGAAACAGCCTTAAAGCATAACTGGTGAGGACTAGCAGTGGAACCAAGATGTATTGCTAGAAACTTCCATAAAAAAAACAAACAAATAAAAAAACAGTATGATGAATAGCAGTCATGTAATTAAATTGTCTGTAATTAAAGTCTTACCTCTATATGATGAGGTTGATCCCCGGTCATCCCCATTCTTTGAAACTATGCAGTTCTGGTTTACAGCCAAGAGACAGTGTGTACATTACGTCTGTAATTGTTAGGAGTCCCCCAGTCCTGGTCATTCAGCATCTCTACAACAAAACAGTGTGCCTCATATTTAATGAGGATGGGCAGTAATGACAGTTTTGTTTTTAAATTTATGAAATAAACTTGGGGAAAGACAGTTTTTTTTTTCAAATTACTCGATAATGTAAAGATTTGTTTTATTTATTTGCCTATTATGCTAAAGCTTATACACAATAATTAAGCTAATTATTTTCTAAGCCTTGCCACAAATACTCCTGTGGGTGTAGTTGTCTCCCTAATATACAGGGAGATTCACTTGAAAGAGGCCCAGAATATTCTGTAATAACTCTCTCTAGGATGAAACAATCTGAATGAAACAATGTGCAATGAGCTCCTCAGTATATGGAGCTTTGAACAACTGAGATGCCCCTGAGTCGGAGCGATGAGGTGGGCGCCAAACAGCCGTCGCCATGTTTAACCTCCGTTTGCAACTTCCGGGTGCAGACCCCCGTACCCCTTCATGCATCTGGCAGAAAACTGAGATCATTTCCAGCATCGCATGTAATGCAATTAATTACACATACGACAAGGTATGTAGTGTATTTTTTGGTTCAGACTGCTTCATCTTAACGGCAGTTACAACAGAGTATTCGGGGCCTCTTTCGAGTGAATCTCCCTGTTTAATCCACATTATGTTCATCTGTAACTAGGCCTCATTTTTATATCAGTTCATTAAGAATTATTAGTATGAGTATAATATACTTTTAAATGGCTTGTTTTAATAATTAATGGAAAGATGGCTCAGATAAGTCAGATAAGACAGGATTCAGCTTGATTTTCATGTTTTATATTAAAGTGACAGTGGATCACACTGACATACACTCAGTGACAAAATAATGGAAACATCTGTTTGCCCAACAGACTTTCCCTCCATTTATAGTCTTTATGGGCTGGAACTATGTATGGCTTTTCAATATTCAAGTACATTTTGTGATGTGTCCTTAGATATGTGCAATTTTCTGTTATATTAGCATCAATTATATCTACCTGTGTAGGATATGGGGGTCTCCTCTTCCAAATTCCCTACTGCAGAGTTTTCCATGAATGCAACTGGCTGATCAGAAGCGCTCCTGAAAAACAAACAGACAGACAGGGATCACATTCTATTACTTAGCAATAGTGACAAAACAACCCAGATGCACATATTAAAGATATTTTGTCTTTACTCTATTTTTTAAAGTTAGATTGGTCCAATTTCATTTTTTTTTATTTTAATCTTACAACGTGTAGCCAACCTAATAGAAGTATTACCTCTGTATCTGCTAATACAATACAAATTTAGTTCCTATCTAAACAGATAAAATTACTTTTATGTAATATTTAATTTCACTAAAATGTCTGCTGGTTCTACACTCCTTAAAAAATGGTTCTTCAAGGGTTCTTTTGTAAACAAATGGTTCTGTATACAAACCCATTCCCAAACATTTGGGACTTTATGCTTTAAAAGTAACTAAAAACAGAATACAATGATATGCTATTATTATTATATATTATTATATTATTATATATTATTATATTATATTATTATATATTAGAACCCTATATTTAATTGAAAATAGTACAAAGACAACATTTTAATGTTGAAACTAAGAAATAGTATTGTTTTTTGAAATATATATGTCCATTTTCAACGCTACTTTGTGGCTAATTTCCCAAAATTTGTAGCTGCTACAATTTAGCTACTTTTCCAGAAAAGTAGTGGCGACTTTTTAGCTATTTTCAAAGCGCGACTGTCAGAATGTTTGTGAATCTCCACCTGACACACCAAACAAGCCCATCTGACACAGCAAACAAGCCCACCTGACACACCAAACAAGCCCACCTGATAATGTGAACAAGACACTGCATTTAATGCGCCACTGAAAAGCTGCAAATATAAAGAAGATCACCAAAGAGTGAGTTTAAGTGTAACCAGCAATCAAACCAAAGGCGTGATAACCAACAAAGATTTAGACTAAGTAAAAGCAAAGTCCATCATTCTGGGTTTTTTCTAACAAAAATCAACAAAAATAACTGAAAACAACCCAAACGATTTTGTACAAAGTATTGTGAACTGTTGAAATAAAAATGTAAACATTTCAGCAGGATCTACAGAACGACATTCAGAGTCCTTTAAACTTCAGCACCACTTCAGCCTCAGAATCCTCATCGGTGACTATGGCTCTGTTTGGGGTGAATCAGGCCTGAATCATCTCTCCACTGCTGCATCGATCGTTTGGAGATGGACGGACTTATTCTGCAGTTATAATCACTCAGCTGGTTTCCTGATACGTTTAGTCTGCAACAACTCGCGAAGCTGAAGCCGCTTCTCATTCACCGGCTTCTCGTTTGAACTGTCCCGTTCCACCTTAAATGGTGCCCGAGGCGCCAGATTGTACTACTGCGCCATTTAAGGTGGAACGGGACAATTCGAACGTTCCACCTTAAATGGCGCAGCAGTACAATCTGTCGCCTCGGGCACCATTTAGGCCCGACACACACACCACGCAAGCACGCCTCGAGCTAGCGCGCAGGGGCGCTTAAGGGGAACGCGATCAGTTCGACAGCCACGCTTCAAATCGGCGCAGCAGCGCGCTCTGAGCGCCTAAGGTGGAACGGGACAGTTCGACAGTTCCACCAGAGGCGCAAGCAGCTCGCTCTACTGCGCCTTCACTGTCGAGGGACGGGACAGTCGCAGTTCCATCCTACTGCGCAGCAGCGCGCTCTGGCGCCTTTAGCTGGAAGGGCATTTGGAAACGTCCACCTCAACGGCAGCAGCGCGCTCTGGCGCCTTTAAGGTGGAACGGGACAGTTCGACAGTTCCACCTTAAACGGCGCAGCAGCGCGTTCTGGCGCCTTTAAGGTGGAACGGGACAGTTCCACCTTAAACGGCGCAGCAGCGCGCTCTGGCGCCTTTAAGGTGGAACGGGACAATTCGAAAGTTCCACCTTAAACGGCGCAGCAGCGCGCTCTGGCGCCTTTAAGGTGGAACGGGACAATTCGAAAGTTCCACCTTAAACGGCGCTGCAGCGCGCTCTGGCGCCTTTAAGGTGGAACGGGACACTTCGGAGAGAAGCTGGCGAATGAGAAGCGACTCCAGCCTCGCTGAAGTGGCTGGTTGAGCCGTTTCGCAGGAAGCGCGCGGAGGAGCTTCATAAAATGCGAGAGAAGCGGCCGCGGCTGAAGGTCCGAGCGGGGCGGAGCGAGTCTGAGTTTCCTTTAGACCGTATTTGATCCTGAACCGGAACATCAGCGCGCACCGAGACACGCTGACAGCCAGGACGGTGAACCGTGAAGCGCTGCGGCTCCCGGGGCGGTTTGGTTTTTGTTAAAAGGACAAAACGGCTCTTGCTGACATTTCGGTGTCCGACCCGTCAGCTAAGCCTGCTAGTGAAGGGCGATCAGCGCGTGGGACCGAGACTGTCGTCACTGCAGAACCAAAAGTCCAGGGGTTCGGCTGGATCTGAACCAACTCCTCCCGCGTCGTGTTTAACTGGTCTGAACTGGAGTGGAGCTGATAAAATGGACAGTGAGTGTAGAAAGACAGAATGAGCTAATAAAGTGGCTGATCAGGGTTTATAACATCTCAGATGAGTTTATTCAGGTATACTGAGTTTTTAAATGTTTATTAGACTTATGGAAATGTGTGGCAGTCATACCAAATCCTTGTAAATGTAAAAAAAAAGTCATAATTTTTATATTATGAAACTCCAGGATTTAGTTGATAAAACAGTTATGTGGGTTATGTTGACCTGTCTTAACTGCATTCTAGTGTTTAAAACCGTTCAGCGTTTTTAACTAGAACCCGTCTATCATAAGTACACTTGAGATGCAGGCCTACAGAACAGATTTGTACCGGAATGTGAAAAAAGCTTTCCGAGGTTTGACGAATGAGTGTGAACGTGGTGAATCATGAGCGGTTATAAAGGCCGTGTTGTGGCGTTCAGGACGGAGCACCATCGAGAAAAACACAAAGACACCAGCATCACCTGCGGGTTTCCCACAGGTAAAAACGCGACAGGGTAGACCAGTGAAATGAGTCGTAGGAGGAAAAAGTAAACGTTTGTTTTTTTGTTTGTTTGTTTGTTTGTTTTTGACCTGAAGAGAAAGATTGGTATCCCCCTCAAAAGCCACTATGTTTATATCTTTTTGATGACCTTTTGTTTAACCCAAATGAGTGTTTTATCATAAACCTGATCATAATAAAAGCTACATTTTATATACATGAGGTAAAATTTGCCAGAAAAATCCCTTCATACATCCCGTTTGTGCGCACAGATCTGTGTGATTACATTTCTACATTGGTGAATTGGCGCCAGCAGCACAATAAGAAATATTGTAAACCGTTGCTATGATTAAGCTTTTAAATTTTATTTCAATCCCAATGGTGCTCTTTTTTGTTTTTCTTTCCTCTTTATTTTTTATTTTGTTTATTCTGGGATGTGAAGGCTGTAAGGCATCCTGTTGTTATACTTGTTTGTATATATATGCTTATATGCTGGAAATAAACACAAAAAAAGAACACACTAGTTTAAACCAATAGACCAATAGAAATGTGATGATTTTAGACCAATGAAAAGAAGACGCGGGCGGAGTTGGATCAGGTCCGGCTCCACCCCTTTGGACCTGTGGTTCTGCAGCGAGTGATAGTTGGTGGGACCCGCCGTGACCGCTCGAGCTGTCCGCGGCTCAGTCAGAACTGCACAGTCACCACCGGCCCAGTTAACGACCGCGCTCTGTGGTTCAGATTTTGCGCGAATCGTCTGAAGCTTGTAGTGAAAATCATCGCTGTAGCTACACTAAACTGTGTAGGCGCTGCAGCTGTGGCTACAAAAACTGTAGGTATTTCGCTGCTTAGCTGCTCCCATCCCTGCTTTCAACAACACTCTGTAAGCGCTGGGGAACTGAGGAGACCAGTTTCTGTGGTTCTGAAAGTGAAATGTTTCCCATTCTTGCTTTATGTAGGATTTCAGCGGCTCAACAGTTCTGGAGCTCTTTTGTTGTATTTTTCGTTTCATAATGTGCCAAATGTTATCAGTGGTGACAGGTCTGGACTGCAGGCAGGTCAGTTTAGCACCCGGACTCTTTAACTACGGAGCAGTGCTGCTGTAATACATGCAGAATGTGGTTTGACATTGTCTCGCTGAAATAATCAAGGCAATCCAACAATCTGAGAAAGGCATCAACACATTACTGAAACCAGAACCAATTGAAATCTGATATTTTGACAGGTATGTACACAGTAAGAAATGGTTTATCAGGTCAAACTAGGAAGTTACTTCATATTAATTAATTAACTTTAGTCAACTCTTCAGTCAACATTCAAATACTTTGAATAAACCAATCTTAAGTTAGTGTTTATTTGAGTTGAATGAAACTAGTTAGTTTAGCTGTTACCACATTAAGTGTTTGTTTTTAGGGTGAACTAACAAACCTTCTATTTCACAAGTTTTTTGCTTTTACGAGTTACAATAAGACGTGCTTTGAGTTTCAGTTGTTTTCATGAGTTTTGTGTACCTGACACTTCTTTGTCTCTTTCACTTTTTTATTTTATAACCAAGTCCTCTTCCTCCTCAGATTGGAGCTCTGAAGTGAAGCAGGTCGTTGCCAGATTTAACTTTTTTCTTGTATCTTGGTGGCTGAAAAGTTTGAAAATTAAATTAGTGTAATTTATTATGTCACTGTTATTTGAGTAATATTACAACAAGTAAGAGCAAGTTTACATTTTGTATAAGCCCACCAGCTTTTGCAAGTTCCCCGAGCAACATGGTGGGACCAGTCAGCTCAAGGCTGTTCTTTATTTTCAGTAGCCTGATTTCTCCTTTTGTCATTCTTAAAATTTGGCCACCAACTCATTCCATTTTGGTACCAGTTGTCTGGTACAACATTTGTTGATTTATTTTCTTCAAACTTCACTTGTATATACATTTTCTGAAATATGTAAAAAAAAATGAAATATTACAGATTTTTAAACTTTAAAAAGGATTTTACAAATGACAATTACATGAAAAGTCAGACATTCTGTATATTAAAGACAATAAAAACAAGAATCTATGATTTGTTACTTCTCTCGAACCTTTTATTTAACTGACAAAAGTTACTTGTAATGTTTTGGATGACAAACCAAGTATTTTGTTAATATGAATAAATGTTTAAACCTGCAGCACATTCAAAAACATAGAACAGAGGCAAATTAACAGTGAAAGGTTTATAGAACATTGAAGTTACACCGTTTTGAAACATTCCAGCAGGTGAATTGGTGACAGGTGAGGGTATCAGGATTGATTATCAAAGGAGCAACAGTTCTTTTCTAACTGTTTGACAATTCTCTCACAAAGTTTGGTACAGAGTGGTGGCCATGACCCATCTTTGCTTGCAAAGACTGAGCCTTTGGTGGACCTTTTATACCCAATCATGAGACCCTCACCTGATACCAGTTGAGTGGTTATTGTGGAATGTTTTCAAAAGGTTTAACTTTAATATTTTAAAAACATTTCACTCTTATTTTGCCCCGTTCCAGCTTTTTTTGTTGTTCTTGTTGTTGGCATCAAATTCAAAATGTGTTTATATTTACAGAATACAATCAAGTCAGAACAGTAAAAGTCATTTCTTTGTACTTTTGTCAGTTAAATAAAGGTTTAAGAGAATTAAAAAGCACAGATTCCCTTTTGTTATTGCATTTTACAAAATGTCTAAACTTTTCAAGAAATGGGGTTTGTAAATAAATGGCAGCAGTGAAAACAGTTAAAGGGTGAGTAATAAAACCTCTAGATAAGCACTGTATTAGAACAAGTTAGTGAAAGAAAAAAAAAAACATAAACTTTTTATTTTACCTTGAAGATTATCTGGAGTATCTGGAGGCGCCGTTTTGGATAA